>NC_136500.1:76360803-76395803 GCF_053919585.1 Euprymna scolopes | reverse complement strand
CTAAAAAAAGTGTTTTTTTTTTTTTGGAATGAACTGGATTTGAACTTTGTACACCCAGGTCATCAGTCCATGTCATTAACCACTATCATCTCTCAGCAACATCAACACAAAATGACAAATCGTTCAAGATTGGGCGTTGAGTTAATCTTCTTTCTCAGGTAAAACTGGGGCACAGGTTCACTAATTATTATTATTATTTTTATTATCATTGTTATTTTTATTATCATTGTTATTTTTATTATCATTGTTATTTTTATTATCATTGTTATTGTTATTATTATTATTATTTTTATTATCATTGTTATTGTTATTATTATTATTATTATTATTATTTTTATTATCATTGTTGTTATTATTATTATTGTTATTATTATTGTTATTATTATTATTGTTATTATTATTATTGTTATTATTATTATTGTTATTATTATTTACTTAGAGCTCTCAAACCAGTGATTTTTGGATATCTCCATTCTATTGCAATTCACTGTGTTCTTGCACCAGCCGTTTACTACTGATTTCTGACTGGCTCGACATCACTTAATTTTTGAGATCTTGCGGAAACAGATATGTTTATACTGTTTAATTTATATTCAACTTTTATATGTTGAGATGCAGCATGTAGTACTTCACAATTTTTCTAAGTCAAATGTTTTTAAAACTGAATTCTTTGTTTTCAGATACCCTGTGATAATTTGTCTGGAGAACCATTGCAGTGTCTCACAGCAGCAGAAGATGGCCAAATATATTACCTCAATCTTTGGAAATCGGTTGTATAGAGATGCTGTTGATGAGAGCAGGCATAATCTGCCCTCACCGGAATTCTTTAAAGAACGTATCTTAATCAAGGTACTTTTCTTTTATTTTTTAATTTTTGTGCAATTAGATTTCTCCAAGTGTACTCGACTTATATGCATCATCCAATGAGATTCGCCACATGCTTGAAATTGAAATTCCGCCACTTATCATGAGCTTGGACCAGTTTTTCACCTGTCAGGAATGGCATGGTCGATTCATCTTTTTGGTGATCGTCCTTTTGATCTTGAATGAAATCGTCATGATGTGATTTTTTTACATAGCTGGAGTCTGTCCAAACCATGTTAATCCCTTTTATGTTTCTGAATTTTTTAGATGAGGATTGATAGTTTAGATTATTTGGAATACTGTTCTCATCTTGAGCGCTATTTTCATAACATTTTGGCCGATGTAACCTCTGACCTTATCTGGGTATATCTTGTCGAACTCGCGAATCTTTCTGTCGAACTCTGGAATCTGCATGAGAGCATGTTACACCTGTGGATTAGGTAAAAGGGTTCCTTGCAGATTCCCCAAGTTCGACAAGATATACCTGAAGTAGGTCAGAGGTGACATTGGCTGAAACATTGTGAGAATAACATTCAAGATGAGAACAGTAGTAAGAATAATCCAAATCTATTTTTATGCTAATTTAATGCTAAAATAGAAAATCTTAACTTAATTTCTTGGATATTATTAACTAAACACAACATTGTTATTTTACCCATAGCGGGGTGGGGGGGGGACTTTGGTATCATACATTTCCAAATGGTACTAGTATATAATTTTATCACAATAGATCTATTAGAATTTGAACTTTGCAGAGCTGATTCTATGGTCTATCAATTATCCCAGTTTTGCGCAAATAAACTTTAATACTTGACTTTTAGCTTTAATTCATGCAATTATTGTTCAACTCTACAATTTAAAAGCTTAAAAATTACAATAAAGCTTGAAATTGCCACAGTGATAGAAAACATCTATACAATAAAGTAAAGTCAGCCAATTTATCAATAACTTTTGTCCTACAAAATCCGTATTTCTTTCTGAATAGTCACTTTTTCTGGCACCATCTTCTTCAAAACAATAAAATGTAACATTTAACCCTTTTCAAAAATACTTCATCTGACTAGGAATATTTTTCGCATCTTAGTTATCAGCAGCAAATTTTCATTAAAATGGATACTTTCTTTGTTATCAGCAATAAATATTAATATTAATAATGATACACCATTACATTTATTATGAATAAATAAGATTTAGATAATTAATAATAAATTAAAATAGCAGACTTCCTATATCATGAAACTTGCAAATTCAAATGTAATCTTGAAGTCTAAAGAGCTGGAAGGTTTGGAAACTGGAAAATTCTGTGTAGCTTAATTGTCATATATTTTCAAAACTTACTATCTAGCTCTACTCACATATTGAGTACTGTAGTAGTAAATACTGAATGTATACATAAAATGTATCTCGTAACATTTTATGTAGATACATGAAATATACATACAATTCCAGGTCAATATTTTTCAGAGGTGAAGTGACCAATGAAGTTGTAACGAGATTAATTCAAGAGTGCTCAATACTGAAGTAGAGCAAGATATACTTTTTTATTTGTTTTACATAAGCATTAATATGTCACTACATATTTATGAGCATGTTTCCAGTGAGAAGTAACTGGAGACCTTTTCAGGCGATATTGCTTTTGTATAAGCAATAGCACCCGAAGAAGTCACTAGTTGCTTGTAACTGGCTGACCAAAATATGCTCATGAATGCGTAGTGACATTAATGCTTATGAAAAACATATAAAAAGTGTGTGTGTGTAATTACAGAAGTATCTAGGACACTTTCAATGATGGATAATATCCTAAAATTGTGGTAATCAACTCCCTTAACCGTTATAGTATGAACCTAAGAAAAAGATTTCTATCCAGTCATGGCTGTCAAAATGAGAACAATCTGCCCTACAGGGTTCACTTAAAAATTCTGTATAGATCCCTGAGTTTGACAAAGATTGCCAAGTTTGGAAAGATACATCTGAAAAAGGTTGCATCAACGTTAGGAAAACGTGAATTTAACTAAGATAAAAATAGTATGAAAAATCCAAATTATCAATCCTCCTTTCAAAATTTCTGAAACATTAATTTATGTTGGCTGGAAATAGCCATATTTACTTTCCTTGCAGAATTAAACATGAGATCAGCTTTTAATGTTTTTGGGAGGGGGGTGGGGATTGCCTCAGTCTAGAATGATTTTTCCTTCACTATGAAGTGTACTATCAGAACAGATCCTACAGTTTACTCCTCGCCAAAAGGTCAAGAAGTCTATCCCTATTTACTCGCCTGCCCACAAAAGAAAAATTAGACACATGGTCAGCTTTTAATGTGGAAAAAATTCAGCTCCTCAAGAAGACTCTGTGGGTTGGGACAAAAATAAAAATTGCTTCAGTCTAGGAGGACTTCTTCATTTCCAATGAATAGAACAGATGGAGTGTTGTATTAGAACAGATGCTACACTTTGCTCCTAGTCCCAAAAATGTATTTATTCCTCAAAATAAATGTTATTAAGGTGAAAGTTCTAATAACCCAACTTGGTCGCTAGCATTTCAAAGTCAACAGAGTATGGGTCATATTTCTTTTTTACAAGCAAGTTTTACTAAGCCAGATTGCTTCTCCTTAAGGGATTCTGGCTTGACTTTGCCCACTTTCCTGACCTTGTATCACATCTTGCTGGGGTGGGACAGAAATAAATACCAACTTCATAATGTTTGATCTTTTATTCAATGCCTTTAAAATATAAGAGAAAATGAAGACTCATATCAATCCTTATGCTGACTGATATCTCTCAAAAATCAATGTTTTTATTGGGGGGGGGGGGGTTGTATCAATTCTGATTAGGGTGTTTTTCTTTTTTATTCATTTGTTTTATTTAGTATTTTTCAAATTTTCAGAATAATGAATCAGTCTCACTTTTCAGATCTTTATTTTTGCTTTGTTTTCACACCAGAGAAAAAAAAAATAGCTCCATTTTTCCAGACTAAAATATGTGAATTTTTGCCACTTTAGGAAAACCCAACTTTTAATTTAACATGTAAAGATTTTATCTGATTATATTCTATGTAAGTCTATTTTGGAAGAATTATGCTCTGCATATAGATTTAAAAGTTTTTTGGTTTTTTTTAATCAATGAATAATTAGAATTGATCATTTCCATAATCCATGATTCTTGAAACATAGTCCCCATTGGTCATCCTATCAATTTATAAATCAGTTACACAAGTCATTATCTATATCTATATATATATATATATATATATATATATATATATATATATATATATACATGGTATGTTTATTTATTTATTCAAACATTATTAGCTACATATGTGCATACATGTTTCTGCTGCAATTCCTTTAGAAAAGCAGCGCCATCAGGTTAAATCTTTACTATAAAACCAGTTGTCATTTAGCACTTTTTGATAAACACCAGAGTTTCAGTGAATTTACATTTAGGAAAGTATGGCAATACAATCATATATAGTTTTTATAAATAAATATTATTTTGACCTACAGAAAAAAGCGTTTCATATTTATACAATTATAAGTATAGGAAGTGATAAATATTGCCGATCAAAAGATTCAAACTCTGTCATTAAATCACCTTTGACTCTGCAGTCACATATATATATATTTCCCCAAAATCTTTGGTCTTGATGGAGGGGAGACTAAAACTGGCTGCTATGGTTTCCAATCATCTGAAACAACAGCAAGGGGAGACTTGATTCCAAATATTTCTCATATGTTCTATCTCCCCTCTTTGGTTTTCATACATAAAATAAATTTCACAATGTATAAGGATTATTTTATACTGGAGATATTCATAATCGTACCCTGTTTCCAAAAGAGGGGAGATATATGAGAAATATTTGGAATCTCTCCTTGCTGTTATTTCAGATCATTTGAAACCATAGCAAGTTTTAGTCTCCTCTCCATCAAGGTCAGAGGTTTTGGGGAAATATCAGATATTTTGTAATTCATATGCAAAACTAGGAAAACAAATGATTGAAATATTGGTAAAAGTGCAGTTTCTTTCCACCCACAAAAAATCTTTTTAAATTACTACTATTATAACAGTTAAAATCCCAGGAAATGAATAGTTTTAAGATATGAAGAAATTATAGTTTTAAAAAGTGAGGGATCACTTTTCTATATTAATTTAACATAAAATGAGCACCCATTTATAGACCTCTCGGGGGGGGGGGGCGTCTGTAAGGACTCCTGAATGGCTGGGCCGATTTTTAAAAAAATTTCACGCAAATTTATATGCCTGGCAGTGTTTTTATATAGGTTTTCTATTGAAAATATTGAAAATATTTTATATGCCTGGCAGTGTTTTTATATAGGTTTTCTATTGAAATGTATTTGATAAGTATCAATAATAGATAATCCAAAACTTTCGATGAAAGAAGAAACAGGCGATTTTGACTAAAGTTAATGCCTAATACAACCGAACCATCGCAAGTGAATTTGTGAAGTTTTATTACAGCACAAGCAGGAAGTAGGCTCTTTGATATGATAGGGGTGCATTCAAAATGAATGTTTCTGATATAAAAAAAATATTTTTATAAAATCAATAGTAGGTTCTCTACAGTGCAATATAGACTACAATGTATTGTGGGTGAAGTAATTGCAGGAAGGATTGAAAAATGGGTGATTTTTACCGAATCCGATGGCAATAAAATATGAGAGATTAAAACATTTGTTGATCCTCATTCAATCCTGGGCAACGTCAGGTCTCCCTGCTTGTGTGTATATATATATATATATATATATATATATATATATATATATATATATATATATATATACACAGGCACACACTTTAAAAAAGCTTTGCATATATATATATATATATATATATATATATATATATATATATATATACACACGAGCAACGTCTGGTCTTGAATGAGAACTAACATGTTCCACCTATAGAAACTCGCACAATCTTTATGGTGTATATAGGTACTCCTGCGGTTGCCGATTATAGGAACCCACGCGGAGTCCTATTTGTAAGGGTGCGATTTGGTGTTCACTAATTCATAATTGGTAGAAGGGCGTCCCCAGGACTGTTAAAGATAAATTTAACGAGATCACCATTTAATAGAAGGTTTCCACCAAGGCACATCATCACAAAAATAAAAATATAGAAATAACTCCGGAAAATAACGACGCTTGACAAAGAATTCGAAATCACTATATTAACATGAAATAAACAACATTTATTTATGTGTTAAGAATATTAGTTTAAATTGTTCCAGCATAAGTGTTTTCTTGTGTGAAGTGTTTGTAATGACGGATTAGCACAGTGTGGATTTTGTGAGAATGGCACAAAGTTTAATATTATCGATTTTTTATGGTCAGAGTGTCACGTGTGGGTTGGAAGTAAGGTGATTATTTTCAGAGAATAACAGTCTATGATCATAAGAGTGAAAGCGTGCTTTTGTGTTCATTTCATAAGAACAGTGGTTCGAAATAAATCGTTTAAAAGAAGAATTAAATTCTCGTTCAATGTAGCAACTTTCATGAGGAGATAATTCTCATTCATGTGTTTGGCATGTAAATTCAAGACACGGGATTTTAACGTCTTCCTTGTGATGGAATTAATCTGAACATCCAGTTTTGGGGAAAAACAAGGTAAAAACTGATTTGATTTTTCACGGCAAATCTTTATATAGATGTTCTTGAATGTTCCAGCCGGTTTGGTGTGTCTCTATGCGAGGAAACCTAACAAAGTTCCTGTGTTTTATGTGTGTGGTGGTTGCATCATGACATTGTGTGTTTGCATATTATTCATACACGTAGGCGTTGAAAACAGTAATTGATATGAAAATGTTTCTGCTGGGTATTTGTTTCAGTTGTATGTAGCGGTCTTTACACACCTTCCCAAACTTATATAGTCAAAATTGGTGATTTTTTTTTAATCAAATTGATTGGTTGCTCTAGTTAAGAACCTCCCTCCTGCAATGTACCAGGAGAAAGCTTCTTATGCTTCTCTACAGTGAATGAATCCACAGTACATTGTAGTTTACATTGCACTGTAGAGAATCTACTATTGACTTCATAAAATTATCTAAATAATGGCTTAACTTAGTTAAAATCAAGCATCATGGTTCAACTGTGTTTTAAACAGAACCATTCGTTTCAAATGCGCCTCTGTTTTATCAAAGAAACAACTCTTGATTTTATGAAATTATTTTAACATAATTTGAATTAGTTACATGTACAAAAGTCAGGTGTCATGGTTCAATTGTGCTAAAAAAAAGAAATATTAATTTGGAACACTTCCCTCTCTTATAAAAGAATCTACAGTTGATTTTATAGGCTGGGTCTTTCTGCTTGGCTGTGATAAAACTTCTCAAATGCACTCGTGATGGTAAGTTGTATCAAAGTATAAACTTTGATCAAAATTGGACATCCTTCTTTGATTGTATTTTTTGGATTCTTGATACTTGTCGGAAGCATTCCAATATAAAACCTATGTTAGAACACTCCCAGACACATCAAGCACCTTTATGTGAAAGTTCAAAATAATTGGCCCAGCCATTTCGGAGTCTATAGGGAACAAACTCACAAAGTTTTTTTTATATAATAGCATGTGTATATTATATATATATATATATATATATATATATATATATAATAAGAATGTAATTTAAATTTCTACATTTTTTAGCACTTGCATAAACCGACTTATTGTTAGGAAATTTACAGTTATAAAAGGGAATTCAGTAAAAAAAAAAAAAAAAAAAAAAGCAAAAGGAAAACAAAAACTTTTTGTTAGAGAACGAGGATCATTGGCTATTTTGAAGATTTAAAAACAGGACAACTGTTATATATATAGTTAGAATTTTATATAACCTATACCAGTCAATATAAGTTCTTTTACTAAGATTTCAAAACCTCCTTTTGTCATTAAATTGTTTGGTGAACGTTACCATTTATTTTTATATAAAATTTAAACCAATAAAACTAATAAAAAAAATACACCCATCTTTGACCTCAACCCCAAATATATTATGTGGCTTAACCCCCCCCCAATTTTTTTTTTTTCGATTGTTTGCTATCTCTCCTAAACCTGCATGCGTCACTCCAATTTGACCTCCGCTGCCGCCATCACTACTACTACTACTACTACTTCTACCACAACCTCCACTGCCACTGCTGATCACCCATCACATGTCCGTCTTTTCCATGTTTGTAGTTTGTCACCCACTCTATGTGCGCACACACCTTTTCATTGACAGGCCAAGAAGCTGACTGGAGACTGCACTGCACACGACGATTACGTAACGGATGAGGACGAAGGATCGGAGACTGAACGGAAGAAAACTAATAAAAGGGTATCTACTGGTACTTGCTTGTTTAAATATTCCAAACTCTGGGGGTGCCAGCGCCTAACTGGTTCCTCCCAAAGTGGTTCTAGCCTGCTTATTTCTCTTTCTCCTTTTCTTTCTTAACATTTTCATCAGCATCTTCCTAGACTTTTCTGCTGTCGTATGTGAGCAGAGTATTACATATTACTTAGCAGTGATATGCTTTTTGGAATTAAATGTAAATATGTTTTGCCAAATGTATAAGGTAACTTAGATATGATACAATACTAAAGAGCTGATTGGTTTATTTAATCATGTGACTTAGAAAGGATTTTAAGCTAGATTTTAGTTGCAGTTTCAAAGTTATTGAAGAATATAAGATCCTATTAGATTGTACTCCTGTGAGCATAGTTTTACAAGAAGCAATCCATAATGAACTCATAAGCAATCTATAGGTAACTTTAACTCGTCTAACTACAACCACTGGAAATAATTTTGCCTCCTTCTTCTGTGTAACTAAAACTAAAGAGAACTTCCGTGAACAAGGTTTCTCTACAAGAACTTCCATCTGTGGAATACAATACTATAAGGCTGCTTTCTAGCTGACTACGACGTGGTCGTTTTCAAGTCTAATGTTTACAAATTCTTGCCAAGCCATCCGCTTTAAGAATCAAAGCCTAACCATTTTACCCATTGTTCCCAATCCTTTTGTGCACTCTATTTAACCCTTATCCTTGAGTGGCTTTTAACCCTTGATAAGTGATGACACATTAGATAAATTATTTTAATAATCTAAAATAATTTATTTTCCTTTATCTGCATATTGGTGTTAAAAACAATTTAATATTTTATATATACTAGAAATTGGGATCTTGGGGCCGTATTTCTAGTTATTGAAATAATTTTAGTGGTTTTAGTTTGAAAATACATTTTACTTGTGAATTGCTTCCCTTTATTTTAAAACTAGCTGTACGTATCTGGCATTACCCAGTATGCAGTAAAATAATTTTACTTGATAGTTTAGCTGTTTGAGGGAAGAAGCTCTCTGAGTAGAAGACTTTACGGCATGTAGGGGTTTTTACAGTGTAGGGGTGGGATTTTACTGCTTGTTTGATTTGTCGGAGGTATTTACATCGAAGAGGTACTAATGCTTTGAGTTCGTCCGAACACTTACCATTAAAGTACTTGTAAGACAGGCACAGGGATACCACATTTCAGAGATGAGACAGGTGTGCGTGCGTGTGTGCGTATGTATTAGAAGAATAAATATTGTAATTTATTCAATTTTTATTTTCATCAATTTTTCTTATTTGTTAATTGCTTTATCTACTATATTGCATTTTCGGTTATGTCTATAGGTTCTAATATAAAAATAATATTTATTTGGAATTTTAATATATATATATATATATATATATATATATATATATATAGTAAGTTATAAAATATATATGGCAATTAAGCTACACTGAATATTCCGCATTTCATCCACTCTAGGACTCTTCAGGCTTATGCGTTTCATCCACTCTAGAACTCTTCAGGCTTATGCGCATAAGCCTGAAGACTCCTAGAGTGATTGAAACGCGGAATATTCAGTGTAGCTTAATCGCCATATATATTTTATGACTTACTAACTAGCTCTACTTACGTATTGAGTACTTTTTAAGTAAATACTTAAAGTTTACGCATAAATTTATACTTTCGTATATTAATTTTATGTGAGTAAATGAAGTAGTTATATATAGATATATATATATATATCATCAGGTACACTAATGAATCATAGTGACAGCAAAAAATGTCTCTGTATAACTGTTTTAAATATAAATAAATAATGTATATCTGTACACATCTATAAAAATGGGGCGACAATGCAGTTGTAGAACTTATATGTACATAAGGGGAGGCAACTCTCCAAGGCTTAGGGAATTTAATTGATGCAAATAAATTATTGCTAAAAAAGTAACTAAAAAACTTACAACATATATATATATAAAGAATTGTATGATCTATATTTAAATTTTTTTCAGTAAAAATATAGAATTTTTAAACAAAAATTTATTATTTGAACCAAGAAATACACATGTAAAGTTCATGCATTGAACATCCATGGATTAAGGAAAGGAATTTAAACTTTGTGTATTCCTTCCATCAAATATATAATTTTTATTTAAAAATTATATATTTTTACTGCAAAAATTTAAATATAAATCATACAATTCTTGCTTTGCCCTATCTTGTATATTGAGCCATTTTATTTGGCTGGGATTGTCTTATATAAAAATATTTCCTCCCAACAATATTTTGTAAGACTGTAAACCACAAGATTAATTAATCTGTGATTTAACTCATCTCCTTGTTCAGATACATATATATATATATATATATATATAATCCAGATTATTTTCCCTTCTATTTATCATTCCAAACACTTGTAATAACGAATATAGTGAAATAATTAATTTCTACAAAATTAAAACCTAAAGTTTCAATCATAGAGTAGCGGTCCTAATGTAAACCTCAGCAACAATCATATTTCAACTTTCATTTCCTTGCATCACTGGCATTTTTCTAACGAGCGATGCATTCCAGGCTCTTCTTCTTTCTTCCAAGTAGTCATGAATGCTAGTTGATTATTATAGTCATTTCCAACCATACATTAAACCAAGTTATTCTCGCATGACGTCATAGTTATAACTTTTAGTATGTTAGCACTGTTTATTAAAACTACACTTTGTGCATGCGCATGTTAATATTCCTATGTATAACCTTTTGCATGTCTCTGTTGTAATACTCATCCTAAAAAACTTTTTTTTTAAAGTTTCCACCCTGTTTGTTATAAAAAGTTAAATATCCAACCCAGATGAAAAAAATGTAGGTGCTTATACAATAGGGCACAGGTGAAAATCGTATTCCAAGTAAAAACATTTTTTATAATACTTTCATATCGTGCAAAAATAAGTATCCTCACCAAAATTATAAAAAAAGTCTTTAGTAGAATTTTAATCGTAAGTATAAATCAGTTTTCGCATTTTGCCAATACGTCTTGGTTAAATGACAGACTGGCTTATCTCCCCCTGTTTTACAAGATTTTTGCTCTTATCAATGGCTGAAGGGCAAAATACGATAAAACTGATTTTTATTTTAATTAAATTTCTACTTGATAACTTTTCCTAATTTTTTATGCAGATGCCTATTTTTGCCTGATAAATAAGTATATCAAAAAGTTATCCTGTTAATCTATTTGGAATTGCAATTTCAACTGTGTAACTGCGGTTGTCACCTTTCTCATTTCATAGCATTGTTTTTCCAAACATAACTACTCCCAACTATTGTACAGGATGACCCATCCCCTTCCCACTCAAAAGCTACCCAGGGAATCATTAATAAAATTCACAATCCTTTCTACAATCCGACCATATTTTGTGCAAATAAATTTTCGCCTCTGCCTGACTTGTATACCAAGTTTTAGTCATGAATGTCCAACAGTTGTTCAATAATATACAAAGGACACTTTGGTGACTGTCTCATCAGTACAAGATGTGACTTTAAATGGGTTTCACATTTACTGGACCTTAACCCCTTCAGGTTTTTATCTATAGGATTACCTCGAAGATAATGTCTAATCAAAACTATCCCCAAACTATTTCTGAACTGAAGTTCATCACAGCCAAAATCAAGATGGTGCCAATAGAGGCGTATGTCAGAGTTATTGACTATTTTCCCCATTGTATACACTAAACGATGATAGAACAAAGACTGTTGAACAATCATGATTAAAACTTGGTGGATAAGTCAGGCATAGACAAAAGTTTATTTTTACATGTGGCATTATATGTGGCATAATCATGTTGACACACCTTTAGATCATCAAAGTTAAGCAACATAGCTCTTTATCAGTACCAGATGGGTGACTATTTGAGCACTATCAGATGCTGTATGCAGGAGGATATTGACACCGTTCTGCAAGAATTACAAAAACCTAAGTTTGTCATCTTCTCTGGAACTTCAACTGGAGACTGCTTGTTCATTTAATATTCCTAGAGGAAGCCAGCTCAACCCGCTTAGGGTGAATACCACTTCATACCAAATATGGTTAGATTGCAAAAAGGATTGTGAATTTTATTTGTGATTTTCTTGGCGACATTTTTGGAAGTCACTCTGCAATTGTTGTCCAAAGAATCTGCATACAACATTGTCTCCAACTATTGCTCTACTACAATTGATGGTGCTTATTCAGAATGGCACTTATAGCGATAAACAAAAATGAAGAACAGCTTTTATATTGTACATGGAATGAAGATTTTATATTCCAAAAATCACAAAAATTGATCAAGTTTTTTTTTCTTTATGAAAAATAAATTTGCCATTTTTTACTAAGTGACAGATGAGACTGTGTTTACTTAGGGAGCATAAAGTGGAGGTAATCAGTGATTATTTTGACAGTTTTCATGTGCATCAGGGTTGTCTGCCCTTGTTCATCAATATGTTCAACGTTTTTTTTTCACTCTCATTGAAACAGTAAAATTTTATTTCCTTGAATAAATTACTTGATCAAATTGTGATTTTTAAAAAAATTTTAATTTCATGACTGGTACATAAATCATACAGACATTCCTGTATTTTTTTTTTCATTCTAAATGCTGCCTTAAATGCTAATCTGAATAAGCACCCAACTACAAATGCAATTCATCTACAGCACAGTTCATTTACAGATGCAGTTCATCAATAATGTTATATAAAGGTATAGTAATTAAATGTTTATTTCAGAGAAAAAAATATAATAAATGTTCAAAAGGAATTTATTTAAAAAAAAATGCTTTTAAAAGGGTCATTAGCATGGAGTACAACAGGTTGAATACATTAAGCTATATTTTATTGCTTCAGGTCATAAGTAATTTCGAAAATAATCTGTTCATTTAAAAATGTTCAAAGACAATTAGGAACACAATTTAGATTTTATATTTTTATAAATATTTATTTTGAGATAATATAAAAATTATTTCAATTACAGTAATAAAATAGACAAAAATAGTTATGACATGAGGAAAAACATTTATGACATGAAAAACATTTATGACATGAGGAAAAACATTTATGCCATAAAAACATTGCTAAATAACTTTAAATGCATATTTTTTATACTACTATTCACATATTGGTTATTTTCACAACGTTTTGATGGATGTAACCTCTGTTTTCTTTGGGTGCATCTTTTCGAACTTGGTAATCTTTGTATCGTACAGGTTACCGAGTTTGATGTAAAGATTCACAACAAAAAAACTGCATCTGAAGAAATAAAGAACTTGCATTGACCAAAACATTGTCAAAATAACAACTAAGATGAGAATAGTAATCCAAATAATACAAAGCATCGACCCTCATCTAAAAAAAAAAAAAAAAAAAAAATTGTGGAACAACTTTTTAACATGTTTTCAAAATATATATAAAACTCATAATGTCATACCACACTGATGCAAGTAAGATTATAATATAAAAAAGAAACACACACACACATACATACATATATGTGCAGTGTGATTACAAAATAACTCTTTATACTCAAAGCTTATTACTGAAATATAATCCTTACAAAAATGAATAAGAGAAGGAGTGTAGTGCAAGTTGTGAGGCTGCCCACTTATTTTTTCCTTTAGTCTTCACATTCCATGAGCGATGTTTTTGACTATGGGCAAAAATGCTGTTGTTTTGAGTTGTTGACATGTGGAGATTTTAAATCCTCTAATAGTATTCATCAACATTCATCTGTCAATTTATCCATCTCGTTAACTTTAATCTTCAAATGGGTTTTTAGTCTTGATAAGTATTGACTCATTGCTGAGAAAAAAAAAGAAAAAAAGTTTCCCGTAAAATTAGTTCATGTAGTTCCCAGATGTATTGAAAAGCTAATGTTGAATGCTGGTACTCAGACTGAATTCTAAATAAACATCTCACTCTAAACTTTATTATTATATTCATTTCTTGTAAGAATTTTATTTCAGTAATAAATTATAAGCACTTAATAAGAAGTTACTTTTCCCCCCTCGCCAATCTTTTACAAAAAACACCCGTCTAGCTGAAACCACTGTCAAAAATTTTCCCCACTCTTTATCTGTGCCTGAATCAAAACGTAGATTCCATGAACAAAGCTTCTTTCTTAGAACTGCACGCCTGTCGAACTCTGTTCCGTCTGCCTGCTTCCCACTTGACTACAACCTGGATGTCTTCAAGTCCAACGTAAACAAATTTCCTGATGAACCGCCCCCTTAAGTAGACACTTTATTAAATCTCCACACTAACGTACTGTACATGCAATAACCCTTATCCCTGAGTGGCTTTCGGGCCTTGATAAGTGGTGACCACCTTGTAAAAAAAAAAAAAGATAACACTGTGTATGTGTATATACATATATATATTCTTATTAATAATGATAAAAGTGAAATCTGCATTTCCTCATTATATGCATGCACAATGATTCAAGCAAACTACATTAACCTCTTAAACTTTTAAGTCTATGTTTACGATTCCAAATATTGTACAAATTTCATTTTTATTTAAAACTGCTTTTTTTTCCCCTATAATTCAAATCGTATTTTCAAAGTAATTTTCTTTTATTTCATGTCTACATGCGATCAACAAAAGCCATTTCATATATTTTATTCTGGTGCAGCTCAGAATGAGTGAAATATTGACGACTAAAAATAAGATCTTCAGATATCATTATTTCTTTATGCAAAACCGCTAAATGTATACACAAAATCGGTGACGTCATCATTTTTTGTGTAAATCAAATTGCGTGTAAATTTGACGAATAGTCAGAGACGTTAATGAAAAATGGAAGTAACGTCTTTTTGCGGTTTTGTTTACTTAGGTTTTGATATTTACACAAATATTTATTAAAAAATGCAAATTTACTTTTAAAAATATTTATGTATTTGTCTGCTGAATTAATCTTTTTTACACAATATGCGTATTCAAATGGCTAACATTAGTTTTATATTATAACTAACAGATAAATAACTTCTCCGTTATGGGCTTTCATATTTTAGGTATTAAAAAAGCTAAAGGCACTAGTGTCAAACAAACATTTTTACAACAATATATTTTTAAATTGGTTGATTTCGCTATTTACAGATGGCAATAGTCATTTCTATATCAAAATATTTTTTTAAATATGAAGCCTTACTTTAAATTCTCAGTTTAAAACTGATCGCTTGGAATTATCAAATTTAAATATTGAAAATTAATTATTTTTTGAGAAGTTTTATTTTGTCTGCAATTGATCTGATTGTTTTATATATTGTTGAGAAATAACATTGTTTTTTTTTTTTTTTTTTACAAAATATTGAATTCATTTTCTGTTTACGAATTCAAGGTAAGTAAAGAAAAAAACATGTTGATACATAAAAAACATGTTGATACATAAAAAAAAAACAATTAAATTTTTTTTAACTCTTCAGCTTTATTACATGTTAAAATTTAGCTCAATTCTACTATTTTTTCAGATTTCATAAAATGAAATATGGGGGGGAGTGAACATGTATCAAAAATGTATTTCTTATATATTTTATGAAAACTGCATTTTAAATATGAATTAATTAAAAGGTGAGTAGGCACACAAAATTTTATGAAAATCTGACCATTAGTTTATTTTTTGCTACATTTATTAAACACAAGTATGTCTTAGCCTTCAAAATGGCAAATACATAGGAACATTGTTTAAGGCGTCAATGTAAACAAATTTTAGTCTCACGTGTATGTTATGTTTGCATGTTGAAAAAATATATATTTTAGTTTAATTTAGGCCTTTTTAAATTGTACAAAAGTTCTGATAATATTAAAGTTACATCATGTTACATACAGGAGAAGGGGAATCTGTGGCACACTTTGAAGATACCTAACGATTTTACGACCGAAAAAAAATGTTCAATTTCCTTTTTACTTATTACTTAATGTCAAAGAAAAAAAAATGGTGATAATAAAAAGAAAACATTTTAATCAAAATTAATTTAAAGGGGGAAATAGCAATACTATTTTGTTTAACTCTCTTTAGCTATATATATATATATATATATATATATATATATCTTAATGCGTAAGAGGAAAAGAAAGAGTTCAAATCCACAAGAGGAGACTTATCTGGATAATGCCAAGCTCAACAATTATTATTGGAGCTTATACAATAGGACAACAATAGCTTCCCCCAACATTCTATAATTCCTCTTAATCTTTTTCGCCCCTAATGAACCTTACGCTAGACGCCGCATCTCCCCCATGCTACCTAGCATCTTCTCTACTCTTCTGATGTGTGTGTGTGCTTCATTGAACAGTAGGAATAATTCCTGTTTTCTCTTGCAATCTGTCTTTTCCATTTGGTGGGTCAGTGTTTGAAATTTGCCATAGCTGCGAATGTTTTCAATTCCCATGAGTCGTCTTTTAGGCGTGTGATGAATTTAAAAATTGTGTTTTTATATATATTTTTACACAATAGCAATGCACTACACTCTCCCAGACCACAGCATAGACAACATAAAATGCATCCTTATAGCCTCCAACTTTCGGTCACAACAAAAAAGAAAACAATATGAAAAAAAACTAATTCTGAGACTTAACACCCACATCTCATCTCTGGTCTCAACAAAGATTTTTGTTTAATATTTTCTGTTAACCTTTTGTGAACTTGTTAAATTTACTACATTGCATTTACTTTTAAAAAAAAAATGTTTTTTTCAATTTATTTTATATTCTTCCTTTTTGCTTTTATTTTAATTTAATTTGTAAAATTTTACTTTTTATCTAATTTCTTTTTATTTTCCTGTGAAAAGATCTAATTATTTGCAGGGAAATAATTTAATGTCTGTTGTTAATCAAGAACTCAATTTAATGTTTTTTTTTTTTGTTTGTTAATGCAAAGTTTTATGTGCATGTGTTTGCTTTGTTATTTCCAACAAAGTTTTCTCAAAGATTTTTCAAGAGATACCCAAAGTATTGGAATATTACTATTCATGGAGTATTTTTTTTTCAGGATGGTTCGATACGAAAACATAAACTTGCAAAAGAGTTTTCTGATCTTGTGAATTATTGCGTCTCAACACGGTTTGAAGATTTCCAAGTATCCCAACAATCACGTAAGATGCTTTTCACATTTTGTCAATGTGCGTGTAATTAATTTTATAACTATTAGATGGAACAGATTTCCATCTACTAGAAAATAATAAAGAGGAAATAACGTTATACACAAATGGTGTCTCCCTTGCTTCTAAGAAGTTTTGAGAGTTATGTCCCTTGCATCCCAGACCCACTGACACTTTTGAGAATTGGATGTGTCATAAAATGATTTCAAATATTACTCATTACAAAGTAATTCCTTTTAAGTTGTAAATATATAATAAATAATTATATTTGTTTGAAGCATTTTCATCTAAATTTATTCATATTAGTGTCTTAGCAATTACGAAAACCAATTTACTTCAACTGGCAACTAAACAAAAGAAAACTACTTTGCATTGGACAAGTATTAAAAAAAAAAAAAAAAAAACAGATTTACTTGAGGACAGAAAATAAGAATCGGAGAAATTTCTATAATTCACAGCAAAATATGCAAGCAATTCTAATTCTCTTGTCTTTTTAAGATAGCTCTCGTGAGAAATGTAAATAAGTATATTATGGTTCAAGATAGTTTTTGATATGAAAATACATAGAGGTCACACAACTCGATCTTTCTTTTATTTACTCATGAATATTGGTGTTTTATATATATATATATATATATATATATATATACACACACACATACACAGAGGATGGAACGATAAAATTGTTGCCTTAGAAAAGACAACACGATTCCATTTCTTTTTGATGAAAACTGGTTTTCTTTTTTTGTTGCAGACCATCTGCTAGTTAGCCAGTTGTGTACGAATCCCAAGAGCAATAGGAGCCTTCTATTATGTGTGAAAGTGACACAATGTTCAACGAGCGAGATCTGAGATGTGCCGCTGTACAACTCATGCTGTCTACCAATCCAAGTTATGACAACAGGACCATTGCCAGCACCCTTAAAATGCAAATCTGGAATATTCAATGCTTGGGGGCACAACTCAACGAAGTTTACGGCCGTGGTTATGGTCTTTGGTGTGGTTTCAAGTGAGGGCCACATCATGCCACCTCACATCTTTGAAGTTAGCTTGAAAGTGTACCTGGATGTGCTGAAGTGTGTGGTGATCCACTGGTGCAATCAGGTGGCCACTGGCAGACCCTGGATGTAGTATCAGGACTTTATGCCAACCCACAAGTCCAAAGAGACCTAGGCTTGGCTTCAGGAGGAATGTTACGACTTTGTACTCTTCTCTCACTGCCCCCTCCTCCTGCTGGACGACTTCGTTTGGTCATACGTCAAGAACATCCTCCCACAACACCAAAACTAGCCTGATCGCCGCCATCTGCTAAGTATTCGCTGAGCTCCTGCCGACGTTTGTGGAAAAAGCATAATCCCAGTTCTGGACTCTTATCGAGGTGGTGATTGAGGCTGAAGGCTGCTACATTGAATAGGTGTCAGCTCTACTACATAATCAAGTTACCTGAATTGATTTTTTTTTTTTCAATAAAATTTTAAAAATAAATCTAGTGTTGTTTTCTTTAGGGCGACGAATTTATCATTCCATCCTCTCTCTGTATGTATGTGTATATATTTTTAAAAATACAACAATAACATTTTCACTTAAATAAACTACAGTTTTACAAATTGAAAACAAAAAAGTAGGAATAACCCACCAACTCTATTTATGAGACATGATGATTAATTATATTTTTTGATCTAGACAGAATCGTTTTCATCCAATTTATTTCTTCACATTCGTGTCTTACCACTCATAAAGGTGAATTTATTTCACATAGTTTTGGTCAAGAAACAGGGATTTGCAAGAGTTACATAGACAAAATATGAAAGAAAACACATGCACACATAATATTGGTTGAGTCTGAGTCTAGTTGTCTCACACTCGTCAAATCTTAGTTTGGGAACAAGACAGGAACATAATTGTTTCTTCAACTTAATGTAAAAATATTGAGTAAAGAAATACATTGTAGTTATAAACTAATTATATAATAAATATATTTTTAATCAATACAGCAGCAGTTTTTCATTCTTTATCTTCATCCCTTAAAACTTAAAAAAGGAAAAAATATATATTTTTACCTTTGAGATTTAAGTTTTTTCAACATAAATAGATAAGAGTTTATCAGGAATCATTTTAAAAATTCTTGTGTACAAAATATGAATAAGCTATGTATGTATTTAGCTTCTTAAATGTGTTTTTTCAAAAGATGTTCATTCTGTACGATTGTTAGATTTGTATTGGATGGAACCCTCCATGAAAGTTGTCTCCCTTGTACCAAAGATGTTGAGCAGAGTTATCTTTCTTGTATTTTTGTTTAGCTGACATTTTTGAGGACTTAAATCAATGTCCTCATTATGAAAGTAGTTCTTCTTTGGTTGCAAATATATATTAGATATTTTTGGTTTATCTACACAGAAACGTTTTTATTTAATTCACTCTTCATATACGTGTCTTGCTATTCAAAAATATCACCACATCACTTCAGCAGGCAAATCATTTTTCAATTAGATGAACGTTGAAAAAATAAAAGATTTATTTGAAGAGAAAACATAAAAATAACTTAAAATATGCATATACAAAAGATTTTTTTAGTTTTTTCTTTTAATGGAAATCGCTCTAGACAAGGTATGAAGCCACTTGTTGTAAAGCACAAAAAAAAAAAAAATAATTCAAAGTCAAAAACTAGCCAACAGATAAATGTTAGATGGATAGATTTTGACTTTGGAAACTCTCATTCTTCCTCCTTTGTCAGAAACTTTGTTCATCGAATCTAAGATCAAAATGACAGAATAAGGGAGCGAGAGTTGCAAAAGTAAACCCAAGGTCCAATTTCTACTCAACTCCAAAATGTTAATGTAAAGATAAAATGGAAGTGTCACAATTTGTCTTTGGGCTAAATTTTAATAAGTTTAATAAATATCACATTTTTTAATTGGCAGTATTGAAATGATCGACCCATCAAGTGTAAACAGACTGTGCTGCCCTCATGAAAATGTTAATCAGCATCTTGTCTAGACAGCCAGTTAACCGTGACTCACAAAAGTGGAAAACAAATGCATTTGATTTTAAGAAAAAGGGTGATTTATTTCTTTTTAATGAATAAAGTAAAAATTTGAAAGAAAACCTGAAACGAAAGAAGACGAGTTTCACTATGATGAAATAAGTGGACATTCAGGATAGAAAAAGGATGCAAAAACAAAGAGAAGGAAAGGGGAAAGCGAGTGCAACAAGTAGGAAGGCTTCATTGGTTGAAGGAATAAATTCTACTGTAACAACCATCCAAGGAATGATCGCACTCATAAGAAAGTAGTTGCAAACTTAGCTGGCCTTAAATTGCATGGAAATACAGTCGAAATGTGTCACAAAAGGAAGATATAATCAAAGAATGGCACAAGATAAGTAAATTTGACTTAAACAAGCAACAAAGAAATTAAAATAAAGTCTACCAAAGTTATGTAGGAAGGTGGAGAGAATGAACAGAACGTCCATCTAGTAGACAGAGTTGGGAAGAAAATGGTAAAAAAATCCTGTCAAGAAAAAGCAAGTCTCATAGCTATCACGTTGTCGAGAAATGGAAAAGAAAGCTCAAGGTAGCATGATGAAGGTTTGATAATCAAACAAGAAATGGGATGGAATAAAATCAAGAACAGTTAGAAAGCAAAGAAGATAATGTCACAGTGAGACTAGAAGTCAATAAAAATGGGAAACAGTGAAGGGTGAATTTGTCCCGGATAAAAACAGTACCATTATAAAACATGACACAAAATAGTCAATCAATTTTAAGACAAACAGCCATTTTAATTCCTCTTCAGGAAAAACGCTACCTCACTATGAACGTGAAAATACCCTTATCTATTGATGAGAAATAATTTTCATACAGGAAAGTATGCTTCTATCAGTATCTCTTCTGAACTTTATGCACTCTTCATCGGCTGAAACATTGTGAGAATAACCCAAGATGAGAACAATAGTGCAAACAATCCAACTCTTGATTCCCTTATTCTGTCCTTTCTTCACATTTCATGAGCAATGTTTCTGACAAATGAGGGAAGAATTGCTGCTTTCTGGATTAAAAGCTATTTCATCTAACACTTATAAATGGCTAGTTCCGAAAAAGTATTTTCTTTAATTCTAAATGTCATTTTCTTCCCAATTTCAGAGAAATATTGGCACATGTGTTCAATCAGTGAATCTCAAGCAGTAAAAATGGCCCTCCAAGGACCCGAAGAATTTGTGAACCACAACAAGCGGTTTCTGTCACGTATATATCCAAATGGAATGAGGGTGGATTCGAGTAATTACAATCCACTTGATCTCTGGAATTGCGGCTGTCAGATAGGTATTATTTTTGGGTGTACCTTCTGTTAAAATCGAACTACTTTCTAATACAAATTCGAGTTAATTAAAAAAAAAATTGTTTTTATTTAGAATTCAAGCTAATTAAAAAAAAAAAAAAAAACTGCATAAAGATTTTTTATGTGTGTACTCGTCACAGAACTGAAAATGTCATATTCCAAAAATCATCTAAATTTATCAAGTAGATTTATTTTTATTAAGAAAATCATTTTTAAACAATTTAAAGCGATTAATGTGAAGTCTGAGGCATTACAAGGTTGATCTTGCAAGTTTAAATTATTGTAGACTTATCTGCCTTTTTTTTTTTTTTTTTTTTCAAGATGGTAACGCAAGACAGTTCCTTCTTGCTTACTAATAAAATTTTATTTTCTTAGTTAAATATAAAACTACTTGATCAATATATATGATTTTTGGAATATGACATCTTTATTCTGTGACAGGTACATAGATCATAAACATTTTCCCAAATTTTCTGTATTTTTTTTTTTTTTTCATTATTCTAAATAAGAACCAAAAATTGTTTGGATTTTAATATTTCTATGATATAATGTATTTGCCAGAATTGTAATGTAAAATATCTTTTTTTTTTATGTAAATGATTAACAGTAATCATTCGGTGTTTCCTGGATGGAGATGTATTATTTTTTTATATAATCTACTTCTATATAAAGTTGAGTTTTTTTGTCACACTGACATTGATATTAAAAGCTTACATTTTCTGTTTTAAATTATTAAAATGAACTTAATATACTCGATCCTGGATATTTGAGCAACTAAATAAATGTAAACTAATTTGAATATTCTTTGTATAATTTCTATGTTATGCATAACTGCATAGCATTTGAGATGGAAAACGACTAAAACAAAAAAACATGACTACTGACATTCTTCTTTTTGGAAAACAAGTCTTGTTTTGAAATTAAGTTTAACTTAAGAGAACATAAAATGTATGAATTTCAAAACGAAGCTTCTTTCCAATGGAGAAGAATGGGTTCTTCTTTGTTATTGCAGCAAAATTCGAGAATTGAAATACTGAATGGTATCTACTGAATTTTCATGTTACAGTAATGAACATATTCAAAAATTACAAAAAAAAAACATGTTAAGGTACAAAATTAATCAATGAAAATAGCTTTCGAAACAATGAGTGAAAATCAAGTTTTGCAAAAAAAAAAAAAAAAAAAAAAAAGAAACCAGAGTTTTAATCATAACAGAAGGGAGGTAAATATTTTCTGAAACCTGAACATCTTTGGCCAATTTAGTAAAACTTAATTTTCGCTAATTGTCTTCCAAAACTATTTTCATTAATAATTCATTTTCTACTTTATCGTTTTTCATAAGTTTTGGATATTTTCATTACTATGACATGAAAATTAATTAGATATCTATTAGTTTCACTTGAAATTCAATATTTCAATTTTAGAATTTCACTGCAATAATGAAGCAGAACCGAAGAATGTTGGTGGCCATTTTGTTGGCTAACAATTTGTAAAAAGAGAATATTTGAGATTAAATAAAGAATTTAAAACTATTTCAAAGTACAAAAAATGAGCCAGATAGAGAGAAAAGTAAATTTTATTTGTTATGGTAACATTTATTTATTGTATATTTGATTTTTTTTTTGTCTTCAGTGGACAATCCCCGGCAATCTGACCACCAACATATACTAAATCCATAAAAATCATTCAGATCACTTAGAGTAAATTTTTTTCTTCTTACATGTTTAACATCAATGTGATTTATTTCATCTGTTATTCTTATCCTAGTTCATACTACACAAGTGGTTTTCACCTGGCATTGCCCATATGGAGATGTATTCCTGTTTTGAATGTTTCTTAAAAAATCATTTCAAATGTAGTCATGTTTACAATTTTAGCCTTGAAAGAAAACTTAAACAGTAGCATTTGCAATATGAGGTCAAGTAATAAAAAACTGTTACATGGTAGTATTTATTAAAAACAAAACAAAAAAGCACACACACTGAGGTTTTTTTTTTCAGCTGTAAAACAGTAGATGGCTTTAACGAATCAAAACAAATTTGATTATTCTAAATCTTAAAAATACAAATAAAATTAATTTTTAAAATTTTAAACCTATTTTAAATACATTCTTCATCGAAATATTTTTTTTTATTTAATGTTTATCATTATTTTAAGAAACAAAGGAAATCTTTTAAAAAAAAACCCTGATTTTCATTTCTTTAAGTTCTAATATATTTCAGTCAGTTTATGGACCTAACCGATAATTGTCCCTAGTTACCACAGATAGGCTCAAAGGAAAATTATAATGATGTTTTTAAATTTTGTGAAAAAATTAAACCCTTATTGAAACCTATTTGAATGTTCTACTGACATATTGATTTCTACAATGCACAAATATTTTTATATAAAAAAAAGATAGGTGATAAAATTACTTTTCTACTTGTCAGTTTTTTGGGCGGTTTTTTGTTATTGTTTTTTAATAAAGAAAGAAAATCTTAAAATCTCAACCCTTAAAACTCGGTGCAAGAACATACATTTTGGAGTTCTCAAACTCTTTGATTCAGACAGTAAGTAAATAAGGTTGTTCACTTATTAAATTAGCTTAAATAATAAGGTCTTCACTTGCTCAAGTATATATATATATATATATATATATATATATATATATATATATATATATATATATATATATATATAATCATGACAGCTGCTTCTTCTTGACAGAAGCTTGCATCTCTTCAGCTTTGTGTCAGGCGTCCATTTGCACGTAGATGGCTCTTCTGCCCAGCTACACTCTTGCATAATCGTTCAGAAGTGGCAGAGGAACTTGCCAGTATTTGTGGATTCTTATAGAGGGACTTTATTATGCTCCTTTGAGTGTCATGTTAAACAGCTTACAGATTTACAGGCCACTCCACAGATATTACAACAATACTTGAGTGGTCTGGGTGGCAGCACATCCTCATAAAATTGTTGGTCTTGTCTAATATTGTGTGATTTCACATAGTTTGCCAAACCAGCTTTAGACAGAAGAAATCTTACACAGACTGTGCAGTTCAGTTCTTGTTGAAAGTCGGCAGGAACTGCAGATTCATCCTACATTCTGAGAGCATGCTTCAATATTGCATACTGAACATGCTTTTCCTCAAAATTTCTGCATATTGTGTGTGTGTGTGTATATATATATATATATATATATATATATATATATATATATATATATAAATTGGGGGCTGAGATCTTGAAACATTGTTCTGAAAAGGCAACAACAATTTGATATATTACTAAATTTTATGTAACTAATTTCTTTGATTATTTTTTTTTTATTTCTAGATTATCTTCAGTGGACAAATGCGGGATCTTAGCATCCCTTTTACATGATGAGGTCCTAAGTATGGTCTTAAAGTGCATTTGGTGGTGGTGCCCAAATTAAGGAGCTTTGAAGGAATGTCAACTCATCTTTTAGTTAACACTACCTTCTGGTTCGCTCTGACCCAAGGTGGTAATACCTGTCAGAATTCCATTCATGAGTTTAATAGAATTTGTCCTGGGTATAACATTAAACTACTTTGGACACGTTTGGGCATCCTGAAATCAAGCTTAATTTAGTCTAGATTTATGCAAAGGAATAAAATGTGGGTGGAAGCTCTTTGTGAAAATTCAAATCTTTCCAATTTTTTGTAACATTTTAACTTATAGATTTGACATTAATTAATAAACATTTCTCAAATTTCAGTTTCTTTGGAGAAAGGGTTTTTAGATGGTAAAATATGGGAACAATCTTTCATTTTAATATGTCAGATTTGTATTTTTTTTTTTTATTATGGAAATCGCTTGATACACGTCATGAAGCTTCTTGATTTAAGGAGGTAACAAGTGTTGTAAGGCCAGGAGATATCTATTGACCTTTGTCTTGAAAAGACCAGGACTGTGGATAGAAGGAAAACAGTGAGCAGGAAGAGAATTCAACAACCTTGCAGTCCTTGGAAAGAAGGTACTGGAATAGGAAGCTGTATTACAATAGGATATTAAAACAGCCAATTAGTGGAGACCTCTAGACGAACGTGTCAAATAAGCTGGAACAAAGGAAGCAAGGAATAGGTTAGACAATTCTGAGAAACACATGCCATAAATAGTATTTGTAGAAAAGACAGACTAGAAACATTGTGTCTGTAACAGAGAGGTTGCAGTGAAGAAAAAAGTATGAGGCCAATCAAAGTACAGATACGTTTCTGCAATTTACGAAGAACCTTCACCAACCCAAATATGACAACAGTACTTCATACATGATCTGATAGTAGATTTGTAGAGATGGAGAATAACCTTCGGTGTGAGAAAGTGCTTAGAGTGATAGAACCGATTTTACAAGAATTAGGAAGAGTAATGGATTTAATATACGGACTCCAATAAATCCATAGACATTTGACACCAATTAAACAAAATTGTATGAATTTCAATTTCTGAAGACGCTTCAAAAGACTAAGTATTCTAGACATAAGGTTTAATATCATTATGTTTATTTGAATCATATGGGAACACCATCAGTAAGGTGACTTACTAGATTATTATTCAAATACTGTAGCCAGGACCACTCTACTCTTTCAAACAAATATATCCTTTTTTGCGAAACCTATCAGATTGTCTCTTTAAAACAAATTATTTACCTTAAAAGTTAATAATATAAATAAAATAGATTTAAATTAAATAATTTAAGGTAAATAATTTCTTTTAAAGAAAAAAAGAAAATATTATACACTTTTGTATTAAAAATTTTTTTTTTTTTTTTTCAAGCACACTACCATATACTTTTACATTTAAAAATTTATTTTATTTTATTTTTTTAGTCTCTGTCAATTACCAAACTCCAGGTCTAATGATGGATTTATACAATGGATGGTTCCAGAAGAATGGTGGATGCGGTTATGCATTGAAACCAGCCGTGATGAGGGAAGAAATTTCATATTTCAGTGCCAATACCAAAGATGTTTTACCTGATGTCACTCCTCAATCACTTCATGTCAGGGTAAGTTTTATTTTCGTATGTGTTGTTTTACATTTAAAATGATAATTTGACTATTATAGTCTATGTTAGAAGAAGCTGCATGATTAGTATATGAGATACTATAATGCTGTAAGTTGTCTCTTTGCACTGGTTACTTACAAGTTGTCTCCCTTGCAGTTATATAACAAATCCCGCCCCACTTTTATTTTAAAGTGTAATGTTTTACATTTAAGATGATAATTTAACTATATAGTTATAATTTGACTCCTCATCATCATCAGTTTAACGTCTGCTGGTGCTTATTCAGTATGGAGCACAGATGAAAATTGCAGTTTAAAATAAAAGAACAGAAAAATACTTTGATATACTTGATGTAAAAATAGATATCTACACAAAAATTAGGAAAAATTGAGTAGAATTTTAATTAAAATAAAAATCAGTTTTATCGTATTTTGCTGATCTACCATTGATAAGGGTGGAAAATCCCATAAAAACAGGGAGAGATAACTCAATTTAACCAAGAAATACTGAATGGCAGATCGGCAAAAATAAAAAAAAAAAATGATTTTTATCTTTAATTAAAATTCTACTTGATAATTTTTTTCTAATTTTTGGTGAGAATGACTGTCTTTGCGTGATGCATAAGTATATCAAAGAGTTTTTTTTATTGAAATGTGATGACACCTGTGCCTCTATTGTATAAGCACCTAACATCTATTTTGCATGCCAACATCTGTTGAACAGCTTTTAGAAATCAACTTCCAAAGTTATCTCTAGTCATTTCCATTCTTAGGTGATTGCCTGCCAGAGCTAAAAAGTGCTTTTCCTGCTCATAACTATATAGCAAGATATTAGTATAAGGATGCTGTAATGTTGTATCCTCTACTGCACTAGTCATTTACAAGTTATCTCTGTTTTGTAGTCAGATAAGTTATTTCCTCTTATTATGAAACTACTCTAATGTCTTCTCCCCTTTTTTTCAGTCTAGACTATCATATTATTCAAATGCATAAACATGTAGCTAATAAAAGCAGAAGTTAGACACTGTGTGTTTTAATTCCTAACTTCAGCAGATGTTTGAATATATTACAGTTGTGTCAGTATTTTGGGGTGTGGTGTAAACATGATGCCATTGACCCAAATGCATATATAGGCATGAGGATCTGAAGAGAGGAAAAAGGAAAAGATGGCGATTAGTAAGTTACACTTGGCGAGCGCTCATGTCTTCTCTTTTCTACTATCCCTTCCGCGAGTCAAACTTTGTGAAAATTGTTGTGTTAGTGAGGTTTGTCTGGTGCCGTGTTCTGAGAGTTGTGCTGTTTCTTATTTTATTTTTCCAAGAGACACACACACACACACACACACATTAAAATTTATAAATTCATTTGCATGGGAATTACAGCATTCACCCACACCAAACCTCTTGGGTCAAAAAGCAAGATGCTTGAGAAATGGCCAACGTAGCTGAAAACACAATGTTTTTATCAAAAATATGAATTTTTGACCAATCAGGGCTCGATTTAAAAAATCTTCAAAAAAATCTGTCTGATTTGAGCGGTTATTGGCTTTTTATAGTAAGGCCACAGGTTGGGGTCTGGCGATCTGCTGAACCAATCACAGCCAGCCATGTATCTGGGGAAACCCCAGATACATTTGCGTGTATGCACTTCCCCAATATTACCAGAGATTTTGCAATCTGAGACCAAAAATGAATTCCCGTTCACACGACCTTAAGGTCAAAACCTATCATTCAGAAAGTCCTTGTCTGAAACAGGTGTCCTCGAGGCCAAGATAGGTCTGGTTCCATCTCCACCTTGTTCTGACATTTCCGGCCTCCTCATTCTCAATCAACAAAACACATGTCTGGTTTTAATAATAAAAAAATATATCTATTTTAATTCAAGTATTTTTGATACCTGCCGTTGTCTGGGATTCAATTAGACAATCTTAGCAATTTTACCCGGTCTTTCTCAGGTCCCAGGGAGGTCTAAACCTCCCCAATGGGGAGTAAATCGCTCCCTCAAGACAATCATGTTACAAAATATAAAAGGCGCAGGGAAGCAACACCAACAGCAATGCTTGCTGAGTGAAATTCAGTAGCTAAAATGACAGCTTTACTCGCACGTCAAAGAACATTGCTTGACTCTATCTTTCTCTGACTTCATCACATAGGACTTTTTCTCTCATGCTCTCATACAGACTGCCACCTTGGCACACACTAAAAAGTAATTTCTTTTAACGAAAAATAAACAAAAGTTTATTTCACATTATTTGGTAGTTCTTATTTATTTCAGGGGATTTATGCAAGTCCCCAACAGAGCCAACTGGTGCCGATTGCCATGTAATGACAGTCGGCCGACGATGTGGCGATCAGAAAGAGAGGACATACTCATGTTAAATACACGCCGATTGATTAGTGTGGTAAACGAAGAAAATTAAAAACTTTTTCTTGCACCTGGAAAATTTGTGTCAAAGTTCTTATTTTCTTTGTGGCCATCTCTACATACAACGTTAGCATCTGGTAGAGAGAACAACAATATTACATTGTAAATACTCTTGATAATAAATTATTTTCTTCATTATTATCAAGCGACAGTTAATTATTATTATTATTATCCATTTACTATGAGTTCTCACAGGTTATCATCAGAGATTAGTCACTAACAACCTGTGGTATTCCCTGGAGCCTGAGTGAAAACAAGTCTCCCCAGATTTCCAGTACTCTCCACCTCTGTCAGTAATTTATACAAATGAATTTGCATCATCGCAATAGCCGTTTGTGTCTGTTAGAGGAGACAACAACCTTACACACAGATTATCAGATTTATTATATTCATGTAATCAACGTGAGAGACATTATTCATCAGTGAAAATAAGATGGTTCGAACACTGTTCTAGTGATAATAAACATCAGTACCAATTGAGGTGACAATGTCTTGTAATGTTTCCATCTAAAATGGCCAAGACCGTGATGGAAACCATGTTGGATTATGTAAATAATTTTTCTTGCGCGATGAGTGATATTTCCTGACTGCTGGAAAATTGCTTCTGTGGTACCAGTCTTCAAGAATTCTGGTGAAAGAACTGACCCATTCAATTATCGCCCCATTAGCCTCCTCCTGCTTTTCGCCAAAATATTTGAGTCCATAATTAACCAAGCTCTAGTTCATCACCTTACAGCTGTTAAACTTCTTACTGGCGAACAATATGGATTTAAGCAAGCCTGTTTTACAGCAGATATCCTAACTGTAATCTCTGAACGTATATACCATTCACTGAACAAAGCAGGGGAGCGCAGAGCGGTAGCCCTAGATATATCTAAGGTTTTTGCTAAGGTATGGCACGATGGTCTCCTCAGGAAAATCAGATCATACGGTATCACTGGACAAATACTTAACATAATTAAAGCCTTCTTAAGTAAGAGAAGAATCCAGGTTGTCCTTGACAGTCGTACATCTAAACAATATGATATAAATGTGGGAGTAACTCAGAGATCTACCATTTGACCTTTATTATTCCAAATATTCATAAATGACCTCTCTGGTAAAATTGCCTCTGAGATGGGTATATTTGCTGATGACATCACGCTTTATAACAGGCATCAGGGGAAAACAAATGAACACATATCTAAGGAAATGGCAGAAACTATAGTGGGATGGGGACATAAATGGATGGTCACATTCAATGCTGCCAAGACTAAGCTTGTTTCCTTCAATAATTACAAGAAACCTTCCCAACCACCATGTGCAATGGCTAAAGATACATTACCTGAAAGTACTTTTAAACTCCTCGGCCTAATGTTCACAGGGAACATGAGTTGGAACAAATACATTGAGAGCATTGCCAAGGACGCTATGAAGAAAGTGGGCTTTCTCCACTGTGCTAGAAAGCTACTTACGCCTGAAAGTATCCTGTACCTTTATAAAGCCACAATTCATCCATGTATGGAGTATTGTTGTCACGTTTGGGCTGGTGCATCTGCTACTTGTCTCTCACTCCTGGACAGGGTTCAAAAGAGCGTTGCCAACATGATAGGTCCTGAACTGTCATCTAAGCTTCAACCTCTGTCCCATCTACTGTTCTACAAGTATATTAATGGTGAATGCTCTGACAAACTACAAGCACTTGTACCCCATCGACGTAAATACCCCCGAAAAACCCGACAAGCAGCAAAATCCCACCCCTACGCAGTAGAGATCCCTAAATGTAGGAAAGCCTTCTACTCCAATAGTTTCCCTAGAACCGTTAGACTTTGAAATTTCCTTCTGGGATTCAACTGTACTGACATGCAGAAGTTAAAATGTAATGTGAACAAACATCTTGCTGTTCATCTCCCTACATAGTATCCCTGCAACTTATGTCCTGAATAGTAGCCCCCTACATCAAAGTGGCACTATGCCTTGTTTGGGGTGAAAATGGTATTTTAAAAAAATATATATGAAAACATTTTTGGACAGTAGGATTTGTGAGTTCTGTTTGCGGTTCCATTAAAGTCAATTTTCAACCTTACAATTTGCTTATGCACTAGTGCTGTTGTCCTTCTTTATAAAGAGAACCTAATTTTTTTTTTTTCATCATTTATTTAGGAAGTTAACCAAAATGTACCAACATTACTTGCCTTCTTGCTACCTACTATTTTTAATGGGCTCATTGTGTTTGTGGTAGCCAAGGTTATATTCAAATAACTTTACACAGTTTCATGGTTTAATTCTTTTATTGTTTCTCTGATTGGATAAACACTACATGAACCATGGTATTAATAGGCGATTTATCTGTGTTAATAAGTTATTCAACAGGTCCCCCCACCTTCATATTTTGGAGATGTCTAGTTGGGTTAAAGTTATGTGACTACTTTCTTCTCGTCACAATAAACCAAGACAAAATAAAAAAAAGTTGCCCCTTCAAAACAAAACAAAAAATGTGGATGTATTAAATGGAATATAAATTTTTATAGAGAAAATTCTTATTTTTACTTTTTTGTAAATTGAAGATATTTTTGTATATAATTGTGTATATAATTGCTGAAGATTGCTACTGTGTTTAAAAAAAAAATTTGTAAGCTTTTAATATCAGAAGAGATACAATACTTTACCCAAAAAAGGAGAGAAAATTGTCAAAGAGATTAAAAGATTACAAACAGAAATTTTGGTTAATCTGCATCCTGTATTGTCTCAGATCAAGAATTAGATCTTTTAAATAGTATTTTGTTAGATCTATTAAATAGTATTTTGGAGAACCCTGCATCCTTTTGCTGCCACACCCCTTCTAGAATACTGTCTAGGTAACATAATATGGTCACGCTTTTTTAGCTTATGCAAACTAATGTGGTCATGTTCTTTGTGGCATGTCACCTACACAACCAAATGTGGCCATGCTCTTTATGGTATGTCGCCTTCACTAAAATGGCCACACTCTTTATGACATGTCGCCTACACAACCTAATGTGGCTACACTCTTTGTGGCATGATTCCTACACAATCTAATGTGGCCACGCTCGTTGTGGTATGTCTTCTACACAAACTAATATGGTCACATTCTTTGTGGCATGTCTTTTACACGGCCTAATGTGGCCATGCGCTTTGTGACATATTGCCTAGTCTGATGTGGCCACGCTCTTTGTGGCATGTCACCTATACAACCTAATGTGGTCATGCTCTGTCTCACATGTTGCCTATGAAACCTAATCTGGCTATGCTCTTAAAACCGTAGAAAAAAAAATGATATAGAATAGATTAACCTGGTTCCTCGCAACAAACAATCTAATAACTAAGATACAATGTATCTTTTGGAAAAACTGTGGATGCGTTGATCATTTAACAAATCTAAAACGTTACAATCATGATCCCTTTTGGTCAACATGTAAAAAATCCCTTTTTTTATCTTGAAAAAGCTTATGACATGCCATGGTATTCTATGATATCTACACAAAATCGGACTAAAAGTTAGATTATTTATATTCATCACTAATTTTTTATCCAGCAGAACTGTCACACATAAAAAAAAAAAGGTGGGCAACAACTTTGTCCAATATGAAAACTTATAATTTGAAGGAGAACACATTCCACTCATAAATCGATATAAGTTTCTAAGAGTAAATTTTGATGAAAAACTGAACTTTATTCCACGTATAAACTACATTAAAGAAAAATGTTATAAAGCCCACAAGGATTGAGGTTCTGATAAAAAATTAAAAAAAACTCTTATAAATCTATACAGATCCCTAATCAGATCCAAACTAGACAATCAATCCACCACAAAATCCTATTTTAAAAATTTTAATCAATTTTATCATAATGGCCCTGGGAGCCAACAAAACAACCCATTGGAAAGCCCATAAATTGAAGCTTTTGAGCTCCCTCTAAGATTGAGAGTCAACAACTTAGCTCTCAAGTACTTTACTAAAATAAAAGCAAACCCAAACAATCCTGCATACAACCATACCTTCAACTCCAAATACAAAGCCTCTTTTGAACAAAAAGAAAACACAATCAAATATTTGGATCTCAGAATGATTCCCATCGTCAATGATGCAAGCCTTACCCACATGCAAAGTTCTCCAACTCACAATACTCAAAATTCAACTTTGAGAAATCATATTGCCCAAGATAGATCTAAGTTTAAGTAAACATGAAAAAAAAAAAAACATCCGATAACTTTCCAAGATGATATAGACAAAATCAAAGAAATATCCAAACTACATCCACACCTATACAGATGGGTCTAAGCGAAATATGTAGCAAATGTAGTAATATTCAGTAAATTGATTAGCAGGCTAATGCAATTAAACAAAGAAATTATTTTCCACTGGATACCGAGCCATACTGTTAACAAAGGAAATAAATTAGTTGATTCAGCAGCAAAAACTGCCTTAAACATTCAATTGATTCACATTTTAAAATCCCATACATATCAATACATAAACAATGGAAAAATGACAAACTTACTAGAATGAATTTCCCAAAAATAAACTACATAAAGTAATGTCAAAAATAAAAAAAAAGCTGAACAAAATACCAAACTAAACAGAAAAGAAGTCACACTAGCAAGAATAAAGATGGGCCATATACATTTAATCTACTCATATCTCTTGAGGAAAGAAAATCAACCCATTTGTATACGATGTCAAACCCTACTCCAAATTAAACACATTCTAACTGATTGCATTGATTTTGTAGCAACGAGAGGTAGCTTCTATAAAGAAAAAAAAATAGTCAGGATTTATTTGAAAACCCAAAAACAATCCCTACATCATACTTTTATACCATAAAAAATTGTCCTTTATCAAAAAACCTTTAAAAGAACATATCACTTATATGTCAGCTAGAGCAGAGGGTAAAGGCCCCCCAGAACTATATTCAGCATAAAATGAACCAAAGGATTGACATGCCATAAAATTCAACAAAACAAAACAAACAGGCTATGCATCATATTCTTTTTGACATGTCATCTACGCAATTTCCTGCTGAGTCTTGTTTTATTTTAAGCATCAGACATGTTTCTTTCAGCTTCATCGTTGGTATCTTGTTTTATTTTAGGGTTATTTTCATTGTTTTTATTCCTAGTTCAATGAACAAGATAGTTTTGTCAATCAGTATCCAACATTATTTCTCTGATACTTTCAGATAATCAGCGGACAGAATTTTCCAAAACCGCGAGGGTCTGGTGCCAAAGGAGATATTACAGATCCTTATGTGACCATTGAGATATTTGGCATTCCAGCAGATTGTGCAGAAGAAAAGACTAAAACGGTCAACAATAATGGTAAGACAGTTTACAATTTATTTGAAAACAGCTTGTACTTATTTTACTTTCCGTTATTGGAACTAGTAAATCTTTAATTATTTATAATATATGTTTATGTTTAATATATAAAAGTGTTAGTTGAATTTTAAGTTATACTTAAATAGAATTTAATTAGACAAACCAAACTTTGATACTAACTATCCAATTCTCATTTGTTATTGTTGTACCATGTTATTGACAATAAACTCAAACATACTTTGCTACAATTTATTTATTTTTTTATAACTTAACCTGCCTCATCAGTTTGCTAATATGGATATATTGTTAAACATCTAAAAAAAGAAAAGTTGGCTAAGAATAATTTATTTTTCTAATTAGAGTTAATATTCCTTGTTTGCTTTTAGCTGACAAAAAAGGCATGATTATAGAAGTTAGAAATATTTACAAAACAAATTTTAACATAATGAATCCCGGGCAACATCGGTATTGCTAGTAATTATATACTTATACTAGCAGGCCACCTGGCATTGCCTGATCATAAAATACACTTAAGTATGATATTTTAATGTTTTAATGTATGCAGATTTCATATTTATTATTATTATAGAGTCAATTCTCTATTGATTATTA
>NC_136500.1:76155803-76358303 GCF_053919585.1 Euprymna scolopes | reverse complement strand
GTTATTAGTAACTAGAGACCTTTTCAGGCGATATAGCTTAACCAAAAGCTTCATCCGTAATGAAAATATTCAGCGCCATAAGAAATTATTATCAGGAAGTCACATTATATGTTAATAAGAATAGAAATAAAAAAAAAATTAAAAAAAACTATAAAAAGGGAGATGGGTGGGGGATTAAGGTTTGGTTTTCTTTTTTGGGTTTTTTTTTTACATAGGCATCGCCACTTATCAAGGCCAAGAGGCCACTCGAGGATAAGGGTTAAAGAGTGTACAGTAGAAATTGGACAATATAGTAATCATTAGTAATGGAACGGCTCACCAAGAACTTGTTTATGTTGGACTTGAAGACAACTATATTGTAGTCAGCTGGAAAGCAGGAAAACGGAAGACAATTCCACAGGCGTGCAGTTCTAAGAAAGAAGCATTTAGGTTTAGGCACAGATAAAGTGGGGGGGGGGGTTATTGATAGTGTTTTCAGCTAAACGAGTATTTTTTGTGAAAGTTTGGCGAGGGGGGGGGACGATAGACTGAAGCTCAGTCGAACACTTTCCATGAAAATAATGATACAGCAGAGACAAACTTGCAACATCTCTTTTGTGAGACAGAGGTTGCAAGGAAAAGAAAAGGATATCTCCTACGAGGCTATGAAGTCTATTTTAAACTCTATCAAGGCAGGACAAGTCCTTTCTAGCAGCTCTTGCACAGATGTGGCAACAGTATTCCATCCTTGGACGTACCTGGCACTTATATAAATAGAGAATAGCATCAGCAGTGAGATATCTACTGGATCAATAGAAGGATCCCACCATTTTTCCAGCATGAGGGCTTGTTGTAAAGGTAATGACCTGAATTGTGTAGTGAGCTATGTGACATTTGCCCTTAAGGTCACATTAAGGGGATCATCCAGAGCTTATTTTTGGCACTTTTTTACAGCCGTAAAATGTTTCAATCATCATTTGTTTTCCTAGTTTTGCATATGAATTACAAAATATCTGATATTTTCCCAAGACCTCTGGCCTTGATGAAAGGGAGACTAAATCTTGCTGCTAAAGAAAACAACACTACAGCTTTATTTTAAAACTTTTATTGAAAAAATCAATTCCGGTAACTTGATTATGTAGTACAGCTGACATTCAATGAGGCCACCTCAATCACTGCCTTGATATGGATCTAGAACTGGGAACATACCTTTTCCACAAGCACCAGCAGGAGCTGGGAAAATACTCGGTAGATTACAGCAATCAGGCTGGCTTTGGTGTTGTGGGAGGTCATGTTGGTGATGTTATTGACGTATGATCAAATGAAGTAATCCAGCAGGTTTAGGTCGAGGGAGGATGGGGCATGAGAGAAGGGTACAAAGTCGTAGCACACCATCTGAAGCCAAACCTAGGTCTCTTTGGACGTGGGCTGCCTCACCCAGCCACCTAATTGTATCAGGGGATCACCACACTCTTCAGCACATCCAGGCACACTTTGGTGTAGGCTTTTAAGCCAATTTTGAAGATGTGAGGTAGCATGATGCGGTCCTCACTTGAAACCACACCAAAGACCATAACCGTGGATGGAAACTTTGTTATGTTTTTTTTTCACTCTAGGCACGTCTCTATTATTTATGGCGATGCATTTTGAAGGTGCTGGCAGTGGTCCTGTTGTCATAACTTGGATCGGTAGTGAACATGAGTTGTACAGCAGCACATCTCCGATTTTGTTCAGTGAACATTGTGTCGCTTTCAGACAGGATAAAAGGCTCCTATCACTCTTGGGATTTTATCGTTCCAACCCGTAATTAAATATTTGACTTTACTTAGCTGATATATTATTTTTGTAATGGTCTCCCATATACATTTTTTTAAAATAATTTACACCTGCAGAATAAACATGACTCTGCTTTTTGAATATTTCTCTACAGGATACAATCCTATTTTTGATGAGAGTTTTGAGTTCCAGATCAACCTTCCCGAACTGGCCTTAGTTCGTTTTGCTGTCTTGGATGATGAGTTCATCGGAGATGAGTTCATTGGTCAGTACACCATCCCTTTTGAATGCATGGAAACAGGTACGTGCAATAGTCATTGAACTCATGCATTTTATTTTTTAATTTCCCTTCTTTGATAGGCTTTATAATCAACAAAAGTAGAGCCTTTCTTTTTTTAATCTCATTGGTATATCGTTAAGCATTTAGTTATTCTCTCTACACAATACATAACAGTATTAGGTAGTAGCTTCAATATGCACTCGTAAAGAAAATATAACAACCCGCAAAAGTCACACGGAAGTGAATTCAGTTTTCTTTGCTAAGATTCCCATCAGTAATATATGACAAATGCTGACTCAGCAAGTCATGGGTGACTAAATAGTTGATAAAAATGGTCAAGATTTATTGTACCGTACTGAAATGGCACTAACCATAGGCAGGTTAAACTGGTTTCCTCCGAAAGAGGAAGTTTCATGGGAATATGAAATTCACAAGCGGTCCCTAGTCGTATGCATATCCTTGGCAGGGGGAGATGACGACGTTAGGTTTTTGCATCTCACTTATTGTATTACGCTATTTTTTAAAATTGCATTTCCAAGTTAAATGTAAGTTTTACAATATCTTCTTTTTTTTTTTTTAATTGCTAGATGAAAGTACAGAATAGTTACAAAACACCCTCCCCTCCACATGTTAAGAATGGCTTTCTAAATAATATTTCAGTACAGAACAATAAGTGTACTAGTACTCAGCTCTTGTAGGGAGGTATCGACACTTTCCTACATACAGCGCCTGGTATTCCCAAGTGATTACCCGTCTAATACTGATTAGACAAAACGTTGCTTAACTTTGGTGATTTAACAATTTGTTAAAAAAAAAAATCTTAATTACTATACACACATAATAAAAATAAATTGACTGCATTTTTTGTTGTTGTTGTTGAATTACTGCTCATTTTCTTATTTATGTCTATACTATTTTCTTTTTTTTTTTGTCTTTCCTCCAGGTTACAGGCATATAAGACTTTTATCAAATACAGGAGACCCTCAAGAGAATAGTACATTATTCGTTCACATTGCAATCACCAACAGACGCGGCGGTGGAGTAAGTTTATACTTCCATTTTAATTTTTTAATGACTTTTTAAAAATCAAAAATGGTTTTAGGGTTTTGGTTTCTTTAAAAAAAAATACCAAAAGTATAAAATGTCAAATATGTTTCAAATGTACCTATATAAAAAAAAATAAGAATGAATAAAAAATAAAAAAAAAATAAACCATACTGGAGGGCGACCCAAAGGCTCCTTTTTCATTAGTTACTGCATCAAGATGTAGGGGAGAGTGTCACTTCTTTTCCAGGATTATTTCTTTTTGATCTTCATCTTAAAATACTAAGTGTTTAGCAAAAAGGAATTATGCACAGTTTTTTTTTTTATTGTTGGTATTAATTGAACCTTAGTCTCTTGGCCTATTAGAAAACACTTTGACCATTATGCGAAATCTTCTGAAATATATATTTATGTATTAGAAAGAGCCTACGTGGATTGACGAATGTTTCAACATTAAGACATCTCATGGGAAATAATGTCATATTTTCTAAGGTGACAATTTTATATTTCTCATCCTATATTGTCGGCTGTATATGTTGTATATTCAGGAGTTATTTCCCTTGAACCATAAACAAGTTCTTTTCTCTGAATTTCACTGGACGACAAGAGATGCACTCTTTTATTTAAAAAGTACAAAAACACCTACATCACCTATGTACAGGATTTAAAACAAGGTTGGGTGAGCTGAGTAGATATGTTGTGCATTTTTTATGACTGACACATTTACCATCACACATCCTATTTATGGGCTGTAATTATCATTTGCAAATATATTCAACTATTGTCCTTTTAGCCATGTTAGCTTGGCTGATTTTATACTAGTTTAAAAATTTGTTATCCGAATACTTTCCAGATAATATCAAAGTAATTTGTATCTATTTTTCATTTTTTTCTCTATAATTTGTTTCCCTGGCAATTCATGTTTATTTTGATTGTGTTAAGAAACTTTTAATGTTGACCCTTTCGTTAGTAACTTTTCATTTTGATATATCACATTTTATCATGTCCTTCTTACATTTATTTATCTTTGACAAACTTTCTCTGTGAGAAATCAATGCATATATACAGCTCATCAACCCTTTCTTTCTTTATCATTGTTTTTTTTTTCTCTCTTTATATTCTGATCTTGTGTTATCCAGAAAAATACGACATTTAGCATAATGGCGTTTCTGTCTATCTGTTCATCTGACGGGATACAATCTGTAATGTTTCTAGCTTGAGCAAAAAATGTCAGTTTTTAGAATTGTTCTATGTAACCTATGTGTGGATCCTCATAAGAATTCAATGGAGAATTAAATAAAACTAATTCCAATGCAAACAGCTAAATTTAAGGCAGAAATTTAGTTTTTAGATGCATTGCTAAATTTAGTCAAAGAATAATTTTCAAATTGACTGACGCTAACATATTTGCATATAACTAAACGTAAATGAAATATCTTAGTTTACTTGGGACTAACATTCATTTCAGTTAGAATCTCTACTGTTGCACTAGAACTCTGGGATACAGTGGCCCTAGGATATGGTTTTGTCAGGTTATGATGTGGAATACAATGTTTTTCTGGCCCCTAGTTATGGTATTTGCCTCACCTTACAATGGTCGATTTCACCGATTTCACTGACAATAAAAATATGGGAGTGTGAAACATTCGTTGATACTCATTCAATCATGGGCAATGTCGGGTCTCCCTCCTATATCACTGATTATGTTATTTTAAGACCATAAAATTCAAGTAGTACAACAAATTGTTTTAAAACTAGAAATATATAAACTGAACCACACCTTATTTATTCCTCAGATCTGCTGGCAAATATTGTGAATGAATAAAAAATAAATATTCTAATTTTATACTATTTTATTCTAAAGAGAGGTCTGAAAAGAAACCGTTTTTGTTATTTTCTTTGCAGAAAGGCAGCAAGAGGGGCTTGAAAAGAAACCGAACTCGCAAAGGGGAATCGATATCCGTGAAGAGTACAGGAATAAAATGCATAGACGACACTTTCAAGGTAACGATGTCTTTTTTTGGAGTGATTAATCATGAATGCTTATATTTCAGTTTTAGTGTTAGGGTTAGATGTTTTTGTTTGTTTTTATCAAGTATTTTATTATACTGTGCTCTGATGAACTTATCGGTCTTGTGTCCCCCACCCCACCCGACATAATACTCCTAACTAATCCGACAAGCAGCAAAATCTCACTCCTTCACTCTTGAGATCCTTAAATGCTGGAAAGACTTCTACTCAGTTTCTTTCTACAAACTGCTAGACTTTGGAATTCCCTCCCTGCTTCTCTGAATGTATTAACTTGCAAAAAGTTTAAATCTAATGTGAACAGACATTTCACTGCTCAAATCCTCACAATCTCCTGTTAGGCACGACCCCAAATAGTAGCTCTTTGCACTAATCTAAAATGATGTCTCAATCAGTGAAGTTAAAAGAAATAAAAACAATGTCTTAAACTAGTGGAAAGTTAAAACAAAAAGACCTATCAATTGGTATAGAAAGAGGGGGAGGGGGAATAAAAACATCTCATCATGCAAGTAGAGTAGAGGATTTCTTTCCAAATTCATTTCAACCAGTGGGTGAAGAGGTGTTTTATTTGCTTTCTTCCTTCCCCTTAAACACTTGAAATGGTTTTATTGCCATGTTTTTTTTGTTGTTTTTAATCTCATTCACATGACATTTAAATACATTTTAGTCTTTATTTTGGAGAAAAGGATTATATGAATCTGATTTCTAAATAGTACTATTACTCATTGATCAATCTATGACCCACTGGGTCAGTATTTGTAATGCACATTATTAAATGTTTATAAAATTTTATTGGAATTTACACACATTTTTTTTTTTTTTTTTTTTTTTTTACATACAATAATTTTCTCTCTCTCTCTCATATATATATATAGGTAGATGTTTTTATTTGTTTTTTTTTTTTGTTAGCGATACTTTTTGAATGAATTCAATTATTCATGTAAAATTGCCTTTTTACCTAAATGCGAGTTGGGAATAATTTTCCCTTTGACCAATTTGGTAGCGCCTTAAATGGGGAGCGGCATATATATTACTTTTAAAATATAATTATCCACTGATATGGGTTTCAAAACATGTGTCAGTGGATAATTATATTTTAAAAGTAATATATATATATATATATATATAATGAAAGTGTGTGTGTGTGTGTCTGTCTGTCTACATTTCACGACACAATAACTCTGTCAATTTTCAGTCTACAGACAGGGTATGGAGATTTGGGAAAATCTTTGTAATCCATTTTCGGCCAGAAATTTGACTGTTAAGGTGTCAAAGTTCAACAATTTAACCTTTGCAAACTCTACCAAACCCCTCCGACAATTTTGGGTCTAAACACTTGAAATTTTAGATATAGGTTCCTTGGACATGGATCTAATTTAATAACTTGATTTGAGCCCAAAACAAATGTTAAGGGGTCATAATAGGGATCAAAGTTAAAAAAGATTTGACCTCTGTGGTCTCTACCAAATTACTCAGACAATTTCTGATCTAAACATTTGAAATTTTACATAAAGGGTATTCAGGGATAGAGCAAGCTTTTTAATCAGTTCGAGTCGAAAATTTGAGCTACCAATATATAAATTTATGTATGTCTGGTTGCATGTCTGCCTGAAACTTTCGACGGATTTTCACAAGATCAGTATCGTTTTGAAGCTCAACCCTTTAGACAACAAATACCGAAAAATTGGCTAAAAACATTAATTTCTTCACCCTCAACTGGGCACTTTTCTACAGAGAGGGGTCGCTTTTTTTCACCGATATTTTCGAAAGTCATCCCCTCTTTTTGATTGTTTAGCCTTAATTTAAACCTACGTCACTTCCGGTTTGGCGGTGGTCGTAACAACAAGGATGTCATGTTTTTTTCCCGTTCTTTTCTTCCTTCACGGTACGGGTTCGAGCCTGCCTTCCTACTACCACTTTTTTTTTTTTTGCCCAACATACACCTACAAACACCTGGGCAACGCCGGGCTGAAATGTTAATATATATATATATATATATATATATATATATATATTAGTGTTGGCATGATTAATCGGAATTGGAAAAATCTGTACCGATTTTTCGATGCCAAAACGAATCTTTTAATTTTCTTTTTCATTTTATTGTATTTAAAGCAAAATCTTCCATTGCTGGTAATAATGATGGAACAATAAATACTTCTTAATTTTAAACTACCAGTGAAGCTAAAATGTCTTTTTACGTTTAGGGAAATATCTGCATATTTAATATGTGTGTTTTACGGTAATTGGAGAAAAAATACAACTATAAAGTTAAATATTTAGAAATTTATAAAGAATCTGAATCGGGAACTTAATATGGAATTGATAATTGTATTGGAATCAGGAAATATATTGGAATTGTCCCAACACTAATATATATATATATATATATATATATATATATATATATATATATATATATATATATATATATATATATATATATATATTCCTAAATCAATGTTTTGAACATTGAAGAAATGTCTAAAAATATTTATTTGCATAAAAATACAAAATGTGCATTTTACTTGACAAATAGATAACGTTTTGACGGAGACTCACTGTTTCTTAAGAACTCAAAAGGTGTGGAAATCCAATTGTTGTCAGTTTTAGCATCTCATAGTTAATTTAATTAACCTGAAATAGAAAATACTTAACAAGCATAAATAATGTACAATGACTGACTAGACTGAACCCAAGTACAAAGATATACATTTATTAACACATCGACAAATGCAATGAAAATAAGTAACACAACACAAATACAAATATTCATAAACATGGTGGAATCTCTATCTTAGATACTATGCGGATATTCCGCTAATGCTGGAATACACTCAGAATGGGAGAATAAATATTCTCTACCATGCAAAGTAGGTTTTTTTTTGTTTTTTTTTTCCCCACTTTCATGAACTGCCTCTACCATGTAAGGTAGAATTAAGGCTAATCCTCGGTTTCCTAGTGTCACGTTGCATTCCCTCACATTGACTTTGACCCACTGTGGGGGAAGCATGCTTTTGCATGGCCACCGAGAGTAAGAAGGCCTCATAACTGAAAAATGTCTGCAGGCAATGTAGGTAAGATTTGTCAGACTGTCAGTACTATATGCAGGCCATTTTAAAAAGAGCAATAAAACATTTTTAAAAAGAAAAAGGAACACAGTTCAATTAATACTGAAACTGAACGTTATTCAATATAAAATATAAATATTATCTATGTAAAATTAAGTAATTTTAAAGCAATATACAATTTAATACTGATAAAACTGAATTATGAAGTTAGGAAACAAACAATTAAAGAAACATTAAACAAATATTTTTTGGCCTTCGGAACAAGATCACAGTGTAGTATTTGTTTTGATGCTACACTTTACCTTTTCTGTCCTCGGTCGGTGGAGGAGAAATCTTTCATGACTGAGATTATTTTTGTTCCTATCCAGACTGCCACTTATTGGGAAGCTGGATTTTGCCCACAAGATTATATTTTGAAATATTTGAATAACTATTACTTTAAATACAGAAATTATATTTAAAGTTTTGTTTTTCTGTTCTTCTATGTCCATTTTTTCCCCATGTTTTTCATCAAAATATGTAGCGTATTAGTTGTCTCACAGACGATCATCAGTGATCGCTCACTGGCAGTAACTTGTGGTGTTCCCTGGAGACCAAGTGACAACAAGTCTCCCTAGATTTCCAGTGTTCTCCACCTTTTGACCATTTGTGCAGATGATTGCATGTTATCGCAACAGCCGTTGTCACTGATTTCTCGTTGGCATCGGCCATTGGTGTTTCCTGGGGTTTGGGTGACAATTACCAGATTTGAACTGCACACTTCCAGTGGAGATATAGTTAGCACTCTCCCACCTCGGTCTTTCCATCCTCCCTGACCCTTCAAAACTAGTTGGTGTGGCGCCAGTTGATGTCATCTACACCAGTTTTTTATTATTACTATTATTATGATAATAATAAGGGTGCTTGTGCAGTGTACGCACATGTATTTTAAATATCATTTTCAAGTTAAATTAAATTTTGGGTTGGTATTACTGTACACATAGATTCAAAAAAGTTATCAAAAACAAATATATAACAAATAAAAGTTATCAAAGGCAAGATAAGTTACTCTTCTACCTATCTAGAAAGGTTTTTATTGGTTTTACTCACTTTAAAACATGTAATCGCTTCGAAAATCATACAATGTTTATCGATATATTTTATTTGTTATATATTTGTTTTTTGACAACTTTTTGGAATCTGTGTATAGTAAAAGAAACCCGTCATGTAAAGTATTTACACTTAAAATGGTATAAAAAACAAAAACTTGGAGTTTTAAATATATGTCAAAGAAATAAATTACACCCGGTGCTAAAATATTGAAAATTCACCTATTGTAAAAAAAAAAAAAAAAAAAAAAAAAACTACTGTTAAAATGCGAACTTTAAAATATTTGGAAATACTCAGTGAAAAGTTTTATTTATTATTAAAAGAATGGACTGAAAAATATTATAAAAAAAAGTGTTTGTTTTGCAGTAAAAAAAAAAAAAGTAACAAAATGAAATATTTGACTTTCTCCAATAGAAATTAAAGGTTCAAAAACTAATTTACTTACTATATTTTGTTAATTAAAATTATCCCAATGTGCAATTATAATAATTATTATCCAAATGGAAAATTGTTCTTTCTTTTTCTAAAAAGATACATGGACAATCAGTAACACATATTGGTAGCCATGGACAATCGGTAGCCATATTTTTTATATCTGTTAGCGTGACCATGTGGTTGAATACCGGAAACTGTCTATACCTACAAGTTAATCAGGAAGTGATGTTACGCTGTCATGTGCATCGGCCTTCTTTACTCTCGGTAGCCACGGCTTTTGCCGCTCGCTGTCTGGGTATTATTGCCTAAGGAGAAGTCACCCACCAGTGTCTTAGCAACCATTGTTCATCTTCATTATTCCCCTACACAAGCAGTCAAAATATTTATAATTCAAAAACAAACACATATTACATGCTCTTAATTTCTTAATTAGGTGCTCTTAATCCCTCCATATGACATGTACGATGGCAAATCGTGGATGTGAGATGGATGTCCACTTTTAATGAAATTATACTTTTTTTTTTGTAAATAAGAATAGGTGGAACCTGCTTTTTCTTTTAATTTAGAAAAAGGTTTTTTAATTTTTTTATTTTTCATACCTTTTTGTTCTTTCTTTTTCATCATTTGGCTTGATTTTATTTCTCTTTCTTCCTCTCGTTTGTTTTATCTTTCTTTCTGTTTTCTTTTCTCTCTGTTTTCGATTTTTTTTTTTTACTTTACCTCATGCCATACTTCAAACGATTCACAGTGTGGTTTGGGGGGGGTAGAAGACTTTTCTTTGATCAAAGAATGACTTTCTGCCCCACTCCCTCTCCCACGTACACATTTGGGATTACTCTTTTGCTAACGGCCATATTTTTTGTGTTTATTTCTTCAAAATAAACTATAAAAAAATGCAAAATGCTCATTTTAACTGAATTTAACTTAAAAGCAAAAAATTGAAGCTAAAATTTTCAGTATGAGAAAAGATATTGTAAATTGACACTGTTAATCGACCTCCTCCACTCTAACTCTGGCAGGGCTTAATTATTTAAGAGGACAGCCCAACAAGAACTTGTTTACATTAGACTTGAAAACGACTGTTAGAGCCAGTTGGGAAGCAGCTTCACAGAGATCACTCTGAAAAACTTGACAGAAAGAAGAGAAAGAAGCATTTTAGAATTGAGAGTGGAGTATCAGTTATGCATATAAATTTTACGTATGATCCTAGCATTTTATGAGAGTTGATCGGGGGGTTGGGGGAGGGGGTGCTATAAAATATAAATTGTGATTTTTTTTTGAGAGGGGGGGGGCGGTCTATTTCTTAGGTGATTATATGATTTTATGAGTCTAGTTAAGGAAAGGTATTTTAAGAGGTAGTTACCACTCAGACTTAGTTACTGGTAGGGTAATTTTTTTTTCACTATCCCCCCCCCCCCATCAGCTCTTCAGGATTACAGTTGGCGTTATATCCAATTTGCTGAATGTACGTGGATCTAGGTTGTCCTATGCTCGTACACCCATGCTGGGAGTCCACAGCAATAATTTGCTTGCTCCTTTGGCAGTGACTGGCAAATCATAGGTGTCGTTCCCTGATGGTAGTAGATATGGCTGGTAGGTTTGTGCTTTTTTTTTACTCATGTTCACCCCTTACAAAGCATATCGCCACTTGGACATAAAGGGCTACTATTTGGGGCCATGTCTAGAAAAGATTACAAGATATTTGTTTGTTACATTTAAACTTCTGCATATCAGTACAGCCAGGGAAGCAGGCAGCAGGAAGGGAATTCCAAAGTCTAGCTGTTTGAGGGAAGAAACTATTAGAATAGAAAGCTTTCTGGCATTAAGGGACATCAACAGTGAAGGGGTGAGATCTTATTGCTAGACGGGTTTGTCAGGGATATGTACGTGTTAGTTGATAAAGTGGGACTGATTATATCATATTTTTTTTTTACCTTATCTAAGAGAGAGAGACTAGTGGTAGATGCACCAGCCCAGATCTGGCAACAATACTCCATGCATAGGCAAATGGTGGTCTTGTAGGGGTACAGTATACTCTCAGGTGTGAGTAGTCTTCTAGCTTGATAAATGGAACCCACCTTAAAAAAAGTTGCTGCTTCGTAGAATGATCTCGCGAAGATATATTTAATACTGTTCATAACATACGGGTGTGTACATTCTGTCTAGTGTTGTTTCCAACCTTTTGGTGAGTGTTCAAATATTGGCCGTAATGTTGTGAAAATAACAACAAAGATGAGAGCAATGAACAAAATAATATGGTTTCTTTTAATAAATGAAAATTAAAAATATTTTTTGTATAAAACTTTATATATTTTAAATATAAAATTTTATTTCAATTTATTTCAGAATGCTGTGACACCCCTAAAGGAAGGGCTTGAACTGCGTGATACTGTACACGATGCCTTGATTTCTTTCAAAGATATTTGTGGCCTTCAACCTATCGCCAATATCAAACAAGGTGTCCGACTCTTGGCCTCCCGTGTTGTCAATTCCAGTGGGGACCAATTCAGCATGGGTATGAAAGGCTCAGTAAGTATAACAGTTACATTAATTTTAATAAACTGTCAGTGATGAATGCCATCTCTTTCATGGACATGAATCAACTGTTAGCAACATTTCAGGGAGAGAGATCAGTCAGAGAATCTCTTTGAGGCCCTCTTGCTCGTTTGAAAAGCACCCTGCTTCCAGTGACAGACACTCAACCACTTGACAACATTAATGAGGAATGGGTTGATTAAAAGTTATGACCAGATGAGGGCGACAAAACTGACCCAATCATTTGCGAATGTGGAGAAGAGAATCATACAATGCAACAAGACAGGTTTAGATTTCAGAGGAAGATAATATCTGGAAAGTCTAGGGAGATGTTTGCAGAAGAGCAAACTTCAATGATCTATGTTGAAAGAATGAATGAGAGTTCTTGGGTCGGTAGATGGAGAGCAGTTGTAGCAGGCCAAGGAAATAATGGGTTGAATTGATAAAAATGATTCTGAGGAGAAGAGAGTTACATAAAGATCTGAATAAAGATAGATTACTTTGGAAGTCAATTTCTTAAAGCAATCTCATCCAGCATGTAAAACGGATGTTGAACCAAGAATGATAAAACCAACAAAATGTGTGGAGAATTGGAAAGATATCCATTTTGATTTTAATGCGTTTCATGAATTGCTGAGTTAAGTATTTTCATTGGCATCCTGGAAATAGATATGGGCGATCAAAAGTTGCTATAATCAGTCGATGCCACAAAACTGAATCAAACTGAACCAAATGTGGAGAGGAAACCATACGATACCACACTGCCTTATCGGCTCTCTACTTACTAACCTTACTAAGCTTGAAAGATCTTGCAGAATACAACAATAATGCAAAAGAATGCATTAAAAAAAAAATGGGGAAACTGTCATATGACCCCATGCTTCAAAGGAGAAGATTAATTTTAAATTGAAATGGAGATTTTATAAAACTCTGTGGGCTTTTAAGAAACGGTTTTAGCTTGGAACAGATTTCTTGCTGAGTCAGTAATGTGCAGAGGTTTGGTTATACCTTAGGCCAACTCTTTGATTGTATACCCTAAAAGACTTGCATGTAAATTCAAGTATTGAAAAATATGAGAAAAGAACTGAACTTAGAATGCTATTTGGGAGATCATTGATGGAGATAAGAAAGAGAGTTGGGCACAGGATGGATTGTTGAGGCATGTCAGCATTGGTGCTTTGAATTTCGGACTTCTGTCCATCGACTTGTAAAAACCTATTGGAGAGAAAAGATTCAATGGTTGCAAAGAGAGTTCTGGATGGTCCATAGCTGGAAATCTTGTGAAGTAAACATTTATGCCAAACCCCATCAAATGCCTTTTATATTTCGAGGGCTATTGCTCTAGAGAGGAAACTCCCAGCAATAGATTTACTGACCCTATGCGAAATTATAGTCAGTACATCAGCTTTCAGGATGTAAACCATATTACTTGTCATTAAGTGGGTTGTTTTTACTGAAAAACAAGGGAGATAAGTCAGTTTGTCATATGGAATTGATTGCAATAGAAGAAACTGATAAAACTGCATCATTTGATAAAATTTTTGTTTTTTTTTTAAATTATTTTATGTTTCATAATTTTTTGGAATTTTTACAAATTTCAACATTACACATATCATGTAATCATGTTTTTACTTCAAATGTTACGTGATAATGATTTTTAATTCAAATGCCTTTTTTTGATATCCAATTATAATACATAAGCACCCAAGTTCTATTGTTTATGTAAATGTATTTTGTTGCTTATTGCTTCCTGCTTTTACATATTCATTTCTATATTTTATTAAAATTTTCACCTTATTTTCAGTATCCACATTTAGAATATCGGGGATCTCAATTTATGCTCCCAGATCTTGTCAAGAAAGCCATGTATTCCTTCAACGATGTAAGTAATTTTCATTCTAACACATTTACATTTCAGCTTTTCAAAATCAGAACAGAATATTTTTCAATGTACATAAAACTCAAAAGAACATAATGTTGATAGTCTGTAATATTAATAAATATTATGCACTTATTAAATAATCGAGCACTCTGTTGGATTTCCTTCTATCAAAGAAGACCAAGAATTTTTTGTGCAAGACCAAGAAATTTTCCCATGAATGACTTAAAAATTTGTTGGTTTTTTTTTAGTTTTAAAGTTTGAAAAACTTTCAAGACTATATATATATATATATATATATATATATATATATATATATATATATATATAGTCTTGGAAGTTTTTCAAACTTCAAAACTAAAAAAAAACAACAAATTTTTAAGTCATTCATTGGAAAATTTCTTTATAAGTCAATTAATCACTTTCAATCACTGAATGAATTTGTTCTAAGAATTTACTGTAACTCTAATAATATTATTATACTAGCAAAGATACCCGCGCTTTGCATGAGACTTTGCTGTACACTTGGGTACTTGCTTTGCGGCTACCTTAACATACAACAAAGTCTCAACCTTAACATTTGATCTTGATCTTGAAAAATAGTGTGCACCATCCCTAGGTTGGAGACCATCATCATGTCAGTCATGATCGGTCCACTGGTGTGGAGCTGTTAGGAAAGTATATAGGCTATGACCTTGACTGTAACCTTTTAAAATGGTGTGCACCATTCCTAGGTTGGAGACCATCATCATGCCAGGTTTGGTCAAGGTTGGTCCAGTGGTTTGGGCTGTAGGAGAGTTGTACACACACACATGAACACTATTACTTTATATATAGATGGATCATCAGTTGTTTACCATAGAAAGAATGTTTTGAGGTTATATATATATATATATATATATATATATATATATACACATATATACATACACAAACCAATGCCTGTTAGATCATCAAAGTTAAGCAATGTTGAGCTTGGTTAGTACTAGAATGTGTGACCATTTCAGAGTACCAAGTGCCGTATGTGATCTTCGCTTATCTCGGCATTGTTTCTAGTCGTCCTGTTGCCACTGGAATTGAGCAGTGCCGATTCATGAGAGGTGCGGTTGAGATTGCACAACCCTTGCTTCACAATTACATGCACAGGCACCTTTACAGGAGGTATTAATTAGTACTCAAGACTGAACAAAGGCGATGAGCTCTCCAATACTCAGTTTATGGATATATGTATGTGTGTCCAGCTAGTAAGAAAAGTTGAAAAAGAAATGAGATCATATGAATAAATAAGTGGTTTTAAATAGGAAGTGACTTTTCAATCATCTATAATATAAATCTCACCTGTCTGTTTAAGTGTATGTATGCACGGCATAATCACGTTGACACACCAGTTCTCATCAGATCACTGAAGTTAAGCAACATTGATCCTGGGTAGTAGCAGATGGGTGACCATTTGGGAATTCTAGATGCTGTATGTGCTCTCTGCTTATCTCGGCATTTGTTTCCAGTCGTCCTGTACATACACTTCATTTGCCACTGGTAATTAACAATGTTGATTCAGGAGCGGTGTGGTTGGAGATTGCACACCTCCTACCACAAAAATTTCACGCGCAGGCAGCCCTTCGTGGGTATCTATAGTCTATCAAAGACTGAAGGAGCTCCTTAAAATGTATGTATGTATGTATGTATGTTTGTATGTATGTCTGCCTAAAACTTTTGACAGAGGCAACGAATTTTCACGAGATCGGTATCATTTTGAAGCTCGATCCCTTTGGACAACAAATATTGAAAAATTGGACAAAAACATTAATTCCTTCATGTTCAACTGGGCACTTTTCTGCAGGGAGGGGCCGAGGTTTTTTTTATGATATTTTCGAAAGTCATCCCCTTTTCGATTGTCTAGCCTTAATTTAAACCTACGTTGCTTCCATTTTGGCGATGGGCACAACAGCAAAGAAATCAGGGTTTTTTTTTACATTCTTTTCCTCCTTCCATGTACGGGTTCGAGCTTACCTACCTACTACCACTTTTTTTTTTTTTTTTTGCTCAACACACACCTCCAAATACTCTGGCAACGCCAGGCACCCAGGCTAGTCCTATATAAGTATATTCTATGATACTTTATTCCTCGTTTTAACATATTTTTTATTTCTTGACTGTTTTCATCTTTCAGTTGGTGACTCACTGTCGCACTCTTGTGGAAAGTGCAGAAGAGATCATTACAAAGGTTTGTTTCTTTTTTGGTTTTCTTATGTTTGTTCCCTACTTTAACACCAAGAATAATGTTGGGCTTTCATCTGGGTTGATTGATATCCATGTTACTGCATATGGTTATTCAATGCTGAACATATTAAATTTTCTCCCAATGCTTTAATGTTATTGACAACTTACTTTGCATTATGCCAAAGCTTGAATTCATATTTGAAAATACCTTTTAATTCTTATGTCAAATTATAAACCGCAAATAAAATTGATTATCAATTATTAGCTGTACTGGCAAGATATTGCCTAATTACTTGCATTTTGTTTGTTTTTTTTTTAAATCATACTGTTTTTTTTTATTTTTCTAATTTGAAATTAAGTGGTTTTTATGACTGGCAAGATACAAATATGAAGAAATAAATTGGATACAAACGATTCTGTGTAGATCAACAATAATAATTACTTATTTTTTAGGAGTGGCAGTGAGCTTTGCAATACTTTACAACTGTTACTGACAGCTTAAAGCCAGTCTTGGAATTTGTGATGGTTGATGACAGTTTCTTGTTTGTGACAGTTGATGGTTCACAAATCTCCTATGAAAGATCAAAGAGATTGGAGTCAAAGCCAGGCTGAGAAGAAAATTGCTGGAAATTGACGTAACTAGATAAGCTAGCGACAGACAACATTTAGGATTCCTCTCTCTATGCTACATAACAATATCTCACACACACACACATGCAGAGCTTAACTGATTGACATCAAGTACTCATCTTGTGTTGCTTTATTGTAGCAAGATCACAAAAGTGATCAGATCACAACTTAACATTGATAAAATTAAAAACCCATTTACTTTAATTCACCATGGAATTTCTGCAGGTCTCATAAATTCTAATGAAAATGTCTATTGCTGTTTCAGTTGAATAACTGCCAAACGATGGGACTTCAGTGGCATGACGACTTGGATAACTTGTGTCTGCAAGCTGGACTGAAGGGAAAGAAAACTACAAAGGTATAGATATACTCTCAAACATTTATAAATTTCTTATTAAAATTGTTTGGAAACTTTTTTGTCTATAACTGGGGCATTATAAGTTGGGGGTGATAGTGACGAGATGGTTATAATCTGATTGTTCCAAATTCGAATCCAGTTCATTCCACAGAAACACTTTCATCAAACCCACACCTGACGTTGTGTCTAATCTCTCTAAATGGGGGTAAGTAAAATAATGATACCAGGGGGCTAAGTAGTTAATGACTTGGATGTGCCAAGTTCGATTCCAATTCATTCCATAGAAATACAGAGTGTTTCACAAGTCGTGAACACATTTCGACAGTAAATTTATCCAAAACTATTAAGGATATAAAAAGCATGCCGAGATATATATATATATATATATATATATATATATATATATATATATATACACACACAATCTGAGATTGTTTTCCATAGGTTGAGTAACCAATGAAGTGTAACGGGGTTAATATAAGAGTTCTCAATACTGAAGTAAGGCAAGGTATACTCTTTATTTGTTTTCACATAAGCAGTTCAACTTTAATATAACTGATTATATATATATATATATATATATATATATATATATATATTTAATCAGTAATATTAAAATTTAGCTTTAAAATCATCTCACTCTCATTTAACATATATAGTTCAGTAGATATAAAGTCTTGAAATTTGTTCAAGACTTGTGGAACACCCGGTACTTTCATCAAACACACACTTGACCTTTTGTCTAACTTGGGAAGAAGGCAAAAAGAAATAACTGCAGCATTATAATCCTTGATTGAACGAACAAACTAAATCTTGTAGATTTCTCCACATGAAATACATCCAAGGCATTAATTAAAAAGCAACTTGAAAGAAATTACTGGAATGTTTTGTTTGAAATTATCAATTGTTAGAATTTTATTTACTTCAATTTCTTGAAAAAATACATTGAATGCAACATTCTGAAGTTTTGCTTATTTGTACAATTAACATCTATTTCTTTTTCATTCAGTGATAAAATATTTTACAATTCCAATGAAAATGTAATTGTAAAAAAAAGTTAAAATTAACTTAAAACTTTAAAATTAAAATTAACTTAATTTTATAAAACTAAAAAAAACATTACAAAACCAATTTAAATTTTTAACATTTAATGGAATTTAAAAGAATTTTGTTGTTCAAAAATAAAAATACAAAAGGTATTTTATATTTTATGATTTAAATTATAAATTCAACATTGAAAAACACTTTAAAATCAAGAACAATTACAAATAAAATGAAAATTAATAAAGAATCTAAATAATCTATAGGTAAAACTTTAAAAAAAAAATTAATTCATAATAGTTTTCAAAAATCTTTAATCCTTTATCAAAAATGTCCAAAACAGCACCCCAAAAGCATCCAGCATTAATTAAAGAAAATTTCCTTTTATTTTAGTATATTAAACTTTTTCTTTCCCATTCTCAAGGCTATTGAAAATTTTGCTTGGAATGTCCGAATGTTACGAGGACAGTCTGACTTGTTACGACAGGCCAAAAAGGATTGCTTAGAAGACATTCGACAGGTAAGTAAAGATATATATTACATTGCAGATAAGAATTTCAACATTTACACTTATATTAAACTAATAGATTTTATGCTAGTCTTCTTCGCTTCTATATAGTAAAGCTGGTCTATTTCTTGATTGCTTTGATTCTAACTAGCCAGTCAAGTACAGCAATTATCGGTCTTTGTTCTTAAAATTAAATTGAAATTTCAATTGATTACATATTATATCCAGATCAATATTTCCTTTAGTGACTTCCTGATATACACCATTTTCATTGATTCATTATCTATGTTCATTATCCAACGAAATTGCCATATTTGAGACAAAAAGACAAATAGTATCCAAAGTAGGATCATTTTGTGATACGTTTTCTTTATTCAAGACTAATACATTAGTATTTGACACTTCTTGCACTACAATTAACAAATTCAATTTACATTTAAACATTTCTTAAACACTGATTTTTAAAACTATTTCATTTTTTTTTTTTTTTTAATCGAAATCGCTCCAGGCAAAGCATGTTGGAAGCTGAAAAAGCAAATACTACTTCAAGGTCAAAAACTACTCAATGATAAGGGTTAGATGGATAGAAAATACTAATTCTTTTGTTGTCAGAAACGTCGCTCTTAAACTGTGAGAACTAAAGGAAAAAATAAGGAAAGTAAGAGTTATGAGGCTGCTGAAAGAAGACCCAGGGTCTACTTTCTACTCAATTAGTTGTATATTATTTTATTTAAAGTAAAAAAAAAGAAAAAAGGTGCTATTCTATACCCCCTCCCCTCAAGAAAAACAAAAATAAAGAAAAATATTTCTGATGTACATACCCATGATGGGACGAAAGTATCATACACCAAAAATCATATAAATTGATCAAGTAGGTTTATTTTTATAAAGAAAATCATTTTAAGCAGATTTGAGTTCTCCAATGCTAACCCCCACCCTTTTCCAGGTTAAAAATGGCTTTCTAAAATTTAATAAAAGTTTGAATTATTTGGAATCGTTTTCCTTGTCCTGCGAAATGGCATCAAATGATTGTTGTTTAGCCATGATTTTTTTTTTTTTATATAAATAAAACTACTTGATCAATTTACGTGATTTTTCATGTACAATATTTTCTTTCCACCACGGATACATAGACCATTAAGATTTTTCTTTATTTTTGTTTCATATTTTTTTATGTATGTGCCTTGTCTTTCAACAAAATGAATAAATTAATTTCATTTCTTTTAATTTCTATTATCCTCATCTTTTATAGTTGTTGTTTTATGATGTTTCAGCCAACTATTCTTCTGGCCTTCATTAGGTTGTTAACTGCGACAGGATAGAAATGTTAGCAATAGACAGAGGCTACTAAGCTAATTAGAGAATGCATAAAATTTAGGAACATCATGATCGTTAACCAATACAGAACTCCAAGAATTTGACAGTGATACATGTTCATTCACACAGTTCTGAAGCAGCACGTTCAGGACTGCAGAACACAATGTGAAAGAAGATTGCTGAGCAAACGCTAGTGTGATTATGAAGAGGGTCTAATGTGAATGTATGTTGTTGTAGGCTTGATTTGTTCAGCCACAGTACAGGGCAGTATTTAAACATCGCGATGGGGCAAGGACCATGAAATAATTTGTAGGCAACATTCCGGTGAGTAGACAGTAGATCTTATACTCCAGAGGGGCAAGGTTGCAGTAGAGAATATGTAGTATACATCTGATGGCACGACACTGTAGATATTCAAGAGAATCTAATGCATATCAGCATGTCAAATGAACAGATAACGATGAACTAATATTTTACTTAATTAAATTAAAAAGAAAATAACTTAAAAAAATTTTTTTTAAAAAGTATTTTCAGGATGTGTGTAGGTTCAGAGATGTAAAAAAAAAAAAAAAACTTGAAACTTTAGAAGAAAGATGTTACAAAATTTTCTTTTTCTTTCTATTTGTTTTTACTATTAATTTCTTTTCTAGGATCCAAGGTAACCCCGTTGGTTAATAAAAAAATTGATTCCTTGAATGAAGTTTTGCACAACTTTTACATATACTACACATTGATTAATATCAAGTTATATATGCCACTTTACTTACCCAGCTTTAAAATATACTAAACTTATACCTATCAAATTGTGTGTTTATAAGTATAAACTACATGTATCAGTCATCATATAAGTGGACCATAATACAATATTGAAAGTTAAACTGTAAAACACACACAGCCATTAACTGTCTGTATGGTCAGCTGCCCAGGATCTCTTCAGTAATAAGAGAAAGAACATGATATGCCAGACATTGCTACAGAAGTAAAATGAGGTCATCAGTGATGTGATACAGTGGGATCCTAAACACGGAACCAATAAAGTAGGAAGACCTGTCAAGATGTACACAAAATTGACAGAAGACACTGGCTTACAACTTGAAGATCTTCCTAAAGCCATAGAAGGTAGAAACCTGTGGAGGGAAAGAGTTGATTTGGTCCAGGTAACCCATCCGATACGATGATAATATATAATGGATTACCACAGTGAAGGAAAATAGCTATACTTATAATATAAATGTGGCTTCGGAGAATAAAAATGAAAAACAAATTAAACACATAAAGAATGATTAGTTAAAAAATAAAAAATTATAAATATATGTGTGTCTGTATTGGGTTTATTTTGTGCATATATATATATATATATATATATATATATACACATACACACAGTTATGTTGTGAGTGTGTATTGATATGCATTTATAAATAACGGTCACTTAAGATAGACTATGAAAATATATATTAATATAATATTAAGAAACCGAAAACAAAACATTTATTCTTAATAATGCAAGCGTATAAAAAGCTTGATAGACTGAAAAATGTATGTATGTATGTTGACGTCTGTGTGTACATGTGGATACATTTACATTTATTTATGACTTCAACTATTTCTCACTATATTTCTTTTTTATTTATTTTTTTTTTATTTTTTTACATAGGCATCACCACTTATCAAGGCCAAGGGGCCACTCGAGGATAAGGGTTAAGAGTGTACAGTAATAAAATTGAACAATATAGTAATCGTTAGTAATGGAAATTCAGTAAATTTGTTAACTTATATGGAACGGCTCATCAAAAACTTGTTTGCATTAGACTTTAAGACAACCATATTGTAGTCAGCTGAAAAGCAAGAAAACGGAAGACAATTCCATAGGTGTGCAGTTCTAAGAAAGAAGCTTTGCTCATGGAATCTACGTTTAGGTTTAGGCACAGAAAAAGAGTGGGGGAAATTAGTGACAGTGTTTTCTGCTAGACAAGTGTTTCTTGTGAAAGTTTGGCAAGGGGAGACCATAGATTGGAGCTCAGCTGAGCACTTGCCATGAAAATAATGATAAAACAGAGACAAACTTGCAACATCTCTTCTGTGAGAAAGAGGTTGCCAAGAAGAGAAAAGGGACATCCCCTACGAGGCTATGAAGTCTATTTTGAACTCTATCAAGGCAGGATAAGTCCGTTCTAGCAGCTCCTATGTATGTGTATAATTAGAAGTCACTCTGTAAACTAATTAATCCATTATCATGAATTTGGGAATACAGCTGTTAGGTGTAAGAGGTATAGCAGATGAAATTGCAATGAACACAAGCAGGAGCGAATTCTTATGGCTGGAGATTTTGAATACACTTCCTTCCTGGCTTGTCCAATCAGAAGCCAGCTCTCAGTCATGTGACCGAGTTTATAAAAAGTTAAACTGGCAACACACTCTCTTTCTTCCTAGATCTTGGACTGACAACAACTCCACATGGAATGCACCTGTCTGCCCCCCCCCCCAACTTCTCTCTTGGGATTCAATAGAACTCACTCGGCTTTTGGGCTTGGGGTTCGACTAAGATGTGAATACAAACAAGCCAATATGGCTATGTTCATGTACGAATTTCAGTGTGGTATACACATAAACTATCTTTCTTATCCTACAGTACTGTCTCTAATCTTTTTGTGACACACGTTTCTACTACCTTTTTTTTTTTTTTTTTTACAAGGGAATCACCACTTATCAAGGTGCAGAGGCCACTCGAGGATAAGGATTAAATTAATCAAGATTCCCTGATTCTTAAGACCCTAAACCTTAAATTTTAGACATTTTCTAGAATAAAAATCATGGAATAGATTTTAATCAAAATTGTAATAAGGATTCTAAACATAAGTTTTAGTGGCATCTAAAGTCGTATATTGATTTTAATCTTCGAAAGGGGACATAAGAGGTGCAAAACTACTTTGTTGAGGAGGAATTTATTTTACCTATCCGGGAATGGGCATTCTTATATATACGTCGGAATAAAATTATCTAACAATCAACTAGTATGAAAACCTGTGATTATAAGTTTTACAAGATATTACTGGCAGTAATATTCTATAAGTACTATCCCACCTAAATAAGAATTGTTCGATATACAAGATAGAGCAAATAAATCAAATTTTAGTCATTCAATGAATTTAAAAATTTATGACGTGAAATGTTTGAATTTCAAATCAAAAGATTTTTATTATTCTATGTAAGAGAAAAAATACATTTGAAATATTATAACTCCTTATCCTATAGGATTTTGATGTCTACCATCTCTTCAAAGGAGAAAATATTAGCAAATAGTTATAATGGTTTACACCTTATTTGCTAAAGTCAGTGAGACATGGAAAATCACAATTAAAAGTTAATTAAGTATTTAAATTGTCTTACATAGAATAATAAAAATCTTTTTATTTGAAATTCAAACATTTCACATCATAAATTGTTAAATTCATTGAATGACTAAAATTTTATATATATATATATATATATATATATATATATATATATAAGCAGGTGGCTTAGCAGGTCGTAAAATGCACTTAAATATTATACTTTAATTCAGGCAGATTTTGTATTTATTATTATAGAACCAGTTCTCTCTCAATTATATTGTACCTAATTTATTGTAGTGATTTCAAAAGTAGAAAGAAAATGACTTGTGTGCCATCAGCTAGAATTGAAACCAAAAGATATAGCTCTCCAGCCTTATCTGTTGGCATATAACCTATATCCATATGTATAGAAAAAAAGGCAAAAAAGAAATGTTGTTTAACTTATAATTTTAATTAGCGTATGCTCAGAAGAAAAAAACAACATAATCAACTGACATCAGTCCAAAGTCAATGTTTTTTGTTTTTTTTCAATTTTGACCCCTTAGTAGCAATTTAATGACTAAAAACCAAATTGAAAGTGTGTTTCAGATCTAAATGCCCTATATATTAAATTTCAACTCTGTAAACCAAATATTCAAAGAGGAGTTTTATAGAGATTTTTTGCACATATACACGTGGACAAGGTCATTTTATATATATATATATATATATATATATATATATATATATATTTCCATATGCTAGAATGTTTTCATCTTAAATTCTATGTGATTATGCAGAGTATAGAAACTGTGCATAAATAGAATTCAGCTAATAGTGAAATAGCACACATCATTTAATAAGAAACCATAAAAAAAATAAGTAATTGACGCTCGTTTTTCAAAGAAACATGCAAATTACTCGTGTAGTTGCTCGCATATCCATGACTGAGTATATTAAAAAAGTGTTTTACAAATTTTTTAAATAGAAAAAGTAGGCTTTTAATATCAATGTCAGATCGAGAAAAAAAAAAAAAACAATTTTTTAGTAATATCTATGATTGTGTTTTTATCCCTATATTTTAATATTGCCCGTTTTTTTTTTTTTTTTTTTCTGCAGATTAAAGAAGCTGGTATACTGATGGGCCTTCTCAAGGATCCCAGTAGCCCTGTATGATACCCGCAAGGTATCGTGGCAGGACAGTTAGCTAAAGTTCATACAACTGAAACACCTGGCTCTTTTTCATCATCCACCTACCACTATGACTACCACCATCAGCACCTCCATGAATGTTTTTGTAATGAAGTCACATGCATTTGTTTAACACTTGCTAATTTGGCGGGAAAAAAAAACTCAGCAGTAAGGGGTTAAAATTTAAAGACAGGAAGAAACAAAATTTTTTTTTAATAAATAACTCTTCTACCCGGTAATTCCTTATTTTGACCCCCCCTCCCCTTCTCCCTTATTTGGATGAGTGCTTACGGCTAGATGTGATGGCTTCCTTCGGATCTGGTTTCAGCATTGTTCAAAAGACATTTCCTCGCTTCCTGTTTCCTCTGTGACAACAGCCGATATGCAAAGTAATGACAGCTAAGATATTGGGAAAAAGAGGAGTTTACAAAAAAGAAAAAATAACAAAACTCTTTTAATGATTTTTTTTTTTTAAATGAAACTAAAAAAAAAAATGTGATGAATGATGAGACAAAGAAATATAAAATACAACTTTTCTTTTAAATTTGTGATTGATCCTAAATTTAAAGTAAATGGATTTAAAGTTGTCAGACGATACCAAAATAAATAAATAAATAAAAGGCAACAGCAAATGAAAAAAAGATACATAAAAGATATGCATATATATTTATATGTAGACACCCTGACAATGAAGAAAAAAAATGGTGTTTCTTCAAATGATTTCTTTTAATCCTGTGATTGATTCTGGATTTAAAGAAAACATATTTAAATTACTTTTGTGAGACAATGCCAAAAATGAACAACCAAATAAAATAAAACGATATAAATATGCATATATATTTATATGTACTTGCAAAGACTATATAAAAAAAAATGTTTCATTTATTTCTATCAAAACAAACAAAATAATTCTCCTTCTGTTAATAAGGGAGGACAGAAATTGAAGTTTGATATATATCTATATATATTTTTTTTTAAATGACCAAATATGCTTCAAAGAAAATATTTTTCCTATGGAGCAAAAAAAAGAAACTTGATGTTTAATATTTTTGTGTTTAGATTTAAAAAAAGAAAGAAAAAAAAAAGAAGAAATATACAACCCATTGACGCAAACATTTTTTAATCAAATTTCGGTCTCCATTTTTTCACAATCATCTTTTTTGGTTTCTTTTCTGAAAACATTTCTGTTTCATAATCTAGTATGATTTTTGAAACGCTTTACTCTTTTTAGGATTTCTTTTAATTTAATCTTGTTTTAATCATTTCATTTACCTATTAATAGACTCTGTGCTTTGTTTCTTCAGATCTTCAATTGTAATATTTTTAACAGTTTCAATGTTGTTATTCTTCAAATTTAAAAAAAAAATGGATAGTAAATACAAATAGCAGCCACAAAATATATTTTATTTCTAATTTAAAAACAAAGAAATGAAATAAGATTTCAATAATAATAATAAAATTAAATGTATGTAAAAAAAAAAAAAAAGAATATATTAAAAAAAAACTGTAATTATAAAAGATGGAGAAATTTATATATGTAAATATTAGGTACATACTAAAAATATGCTATAATTTAAGCGATGCAATCGTGAAAATCTGTATATTTGAACCTGATAATTGTGCATGGATATTGTAATCTTTTATTGATTGATGAATCTAAAAATAAACAGCCTTGTATTGAATGTCAACGACTGCTATTTCTCAATAATACACACACACACACATATATATATATATATATATATTAGTATTGGGACGATTAATCGGAATCAGAAAAATCAGAAAAATTTGTGCCTATTGTCCGATGCCAAAAACTATTCTTTTGCTCTTTTGTGGATGTATTTGTTAGAAAAATTAATTTTCCATTTCTGAATAAAATAAATATTTTAAACTAATAGCAAGGCTAAAATCTATAGATGCCCTCCACAAGTGTATTTTAATGTATGCAAAAATATATTCATATATTACATTGATTTTTACAATAATCAGAAAAAATAAGACAAAAAAATATATTATAGCTAAATATATAGAGATTTCCAAAGAATTGGAATCAATAATTTACAACATAATCAATAATTATATCAAAATCGGAGGAAAATATTGGAATCGTCCCACCACTAATATATATATATATATATATATACACACACACACACACAGTGTCCATAAAGTCTTTAAACAATTTTATGAATTCATTAAAATATTTTGAATAATGCTATTAAAAATTTTTTTACATATTAATCAGTTGTTATGAATGTTTTAATATCACCTTTGAATTGATTAATATTTATGCAAAAGGAATTATTTTGATAGCACTTAAAATATTTTAATGAATTTATAAAATTATCTAAAGACTTTATGGACACCATATATATATATATATATATATATATATATATATATATATATATATATATATACGTATGTTCTTACTGACGTAGTTGAGCATTCTGTAATTATTTCATTATGCACACGTGTATATTATGACCATCCCTATAGCACGTTAGGTGATTGCGCAAATGAGGTCTTTTACTGGATGTGATGTGACTTTTTTTCTTTTTTTTTTTTTTAAGATCCTTGATATAGCAGTTAAAAACAAGGAAAACTCTCTTGTGAGATTAGTTTGGTGTTTTTATGTTTTACATAACAAATAGTAAAGAACCACAATGAGTTAATTGATTAATTTTACAATTATCGACAAATTTCTATGAAAGAAAACACAGGTAAGTTTGTATATATTAACACAAATTCATAGACATTTTAGAAGTTGTGTTAATCATGATCATGGTTAGAATTTTTTCAGAATTTTCTAGGATCAATAAGAGTAAAATGTTAGTACACCAGAGAGTATCCTGTATCTTTACAAAGCCATCATTCGCCTATGCATGGAGTATTGTTACCACATCTGGGCTGGTGCATCTAGCACTAGTCTCTCCCTCTTAGAGAGTGTCCAAAAAGAATCTTAAATCTAGTCTGTCAGCCAAGCTCCAACCTCTGGCCCATCACCACAATTTTGCATCCCTGTGACTGTTTTACAAGTGCTTTAATGCAATGTGCTCTGATGAACTAATCACATTTATGCTCGCTCGATCTCATCCTTACTCTAATAGATTCTTCTCTCAGATTGCTAGAATTTGGATTTCCCTCTGTTTCCAGCTTCCCTGAATGTATTAATCCACAGAATATTAAATGTAATATGAACAGACATCTCACTGCTCAACTACCCACAGTTCCCTATCAGACATAATCCCAAATAGTAATCCCCCCCTTACTTCCAAGTTGCAATATGCCTTGTTTAGGGTAAAAAAAAATTTTAAAAAGAAAAAAAGATCTCTGCTGACCGATTGTAAAACTTGCCTCTAATCAGAGACTCAAACTCCAAATGTTAGATTTCTTGGTCTATTATAGTGATGAGCATTATATATAATAATACACAAGGAGTTTATAAAGTTTGTATGCACTTTTATTTTTAACTAGCAGGACCTATGTCCTGACACTGTCCTGAAAAATTGAGGAAACAAAGAAACCCCTGTTCCCATCCACCCTTAAACTCCATATAAATAAGTAAATTCACTGTTTAGGGTTAGTTATAAGTTTATTTTATCTGTGTCCATTCTATTTCTTTTAATTCATAATATTAAAGTTTCGATTTGACAAAAATTATTGTGCAAAACCTATTTCAACAACTACCCCCTAAAAAAGACTATTTTCTTGTTAATGGTAAAAAAAAGTTGTCTCCCTATCTTGTTGTAAACATTGTTATTATAGTATCATTAAATAGAGATGAACATCAGAGAGTAGGAAAGAGTAAAAGAATCACAGGGAGAGAAAGAGAGTGAGTGATGTATTAGTATCTCTATCTCTCTTTAACAGAGAGACGAGATTGAAAGAAGTTAAAACAGCCTCATATTTCAGTTAACTCTTCCTACTTAGTATAAGTCAAAATGAAATGAACACTCATATCTGCTGTGTTATTGAGCATTGAAAATAAGAAGAAAGTCAGAGAAATGACTGACACCCAATACAAATGATGCATGGTAATCAGTGGCAGAAAGAGGATTTCAAAGGTGATTGCCTCAAACTATGTCTATGACATTAGTAATAACAATAGAAACGATTAGTTGAATTGGGTTAAATTTAAAAATTAAGAAATTGATAAGAATTTTATTTTCCATAACACAAAACAATATCTTCAGTGTGTTCCATAATAGATTTGAGTAATTCTCCAGTTTCACTCTAATATTTAAAACTTTTTATAAAAAGAAAATAAACAAAATAGCACAAAAATTTAACTATGTACTTTTGTGTTAGGTTTAAAAAAGATTGATGGCAATCTTCTGTCTAATGAGACAATGATGTTCTACATCTAGTCTGGTGCACTGCAGCATCTGCTGTGGCTCTAATGTTGAAACTGGGGTTGCTTCTCCAGATACAGGTCTGGGTAGGTGATAAGGAGACCCAGGTTTGCCCAGTTAACAAGGTCTCTCTCTCAGCGTTTCTGATGAAAAAGTAAGCCAATACAATTAGAGCCAGTGCAGCTGCAGGAAAAGTGTTGTAGTGTTTCACCATCTGCCTATTGGGACCCACAGCAGATTTTTGTAAAGGTTTACTCCCTTAGCTTTTTCTTTTCCCAAAGCAATCCACAAAACAGTGGAGCTATTTGGCCATAGCTGGTGAAAATTTGAACATATTTCCAATTTTGATGAAAATAACAGATCCTCATCGTAGTTATGATAGTATCAAAGTAAAAGCAAAATCCTTATGTGATTCATCTTCAAAAGAGTCAGGCGAAAGATGCACGAATTCCATAACATTTAAAAAAAAAAAAAAGATACACAAATATCTATCAAGTACTTTTGTTGCAAAAATGAAATTTTATTGGTGAAATTTCTTGTCAGCCATTGCTATCCTTATTAACTCAAACTTAAATTCAAGCAAGGAAAGAGTCAACAAAGATTCTCTCTCTCCCTTGCTCCCTCTCCAAGTTAAGAATGACTTCCTAAATTTGCATTGTAATGATTTTATTGCAAAAGTACTAGGTGAATTTGCATAAATATGGTGTACAACCTTTTTTTTTTTTTTTTTTTTTTTAACTAACAGGAAAAATATATCATAAGGTTTTTGTGTAATAATAATTTTGAAATATAGCGATGAAATTGGAGAAACACCTAGACTTTAAAAAAATTATTTTTGCAGTGTTTGCACATGAAGATATTAGTCAATCAAATAGAGGAATATTTCACTTTATATATATATATATATATATATATATATAAATGTACACTTTATAAAGTATGATATAGTATACCAAGATGAATGCAGGTGTGTAAAAAATATTAAAAGTGGAATTTTCCACATAAGGCTAAAAGTTAAAAAGAAGCGGAATTGTTGTATATCTAGGCAGTGTGTACTGAGAAATCATTTTGATAAAAGCTTATACCTAGCGACAAATGTAAGAAACAACAAAATAATTACCAAATGTACCAAAAGGTCATTTCAATAAAAATTATGAACCTGACATCTTGTTTGATACCTAGGTTGTGACTATGAAGAAATTGTTTTGATAAGTGTGCACCTGCCGACAAATGCAAAAACAACATAAACTGATCATCATATAAAATAATAACAATATGATATTATCATTAGGTCACTCGGTGTAAATGGAAATCTGTGCTTGCAAGTAGTGACTTCAAAGTTAATATGATTAGTTATATTTACTTTTGTTATATATGTAGGCAGTGTTTACTGAGAAATCATTTTGATAAAAGCTTATACCTGGCGACAACAACAAGTAAGAAACGAAAAAAAAATAATTACCAAATGTACCAAAAGGTCATTTGAATAAAAATTATGAACCTGACATCTTGTTCAATACCTAGGCTGTGTTTATCGAGAAATCAATTTAACAAAACCATGCACCTGGCCAAATGCAAGAACAATAAAATAATTATCAAAGGTACCAAAAGGTCTTTTGAATAAAATTATGAACCTGTTACAGGCAAGTGCTGTGAAGAAGCAACAAACTTTATTTATTGAAGATAAGTTAAAAAGTATGATTTTTGAAAGGTAATTTTTGGTAAAAAATTACACAAGTTTAATCAAAATCAAGTCAATCCAGTGAAACAACAATGGCTAAATAAAACGCCTATCAGGTGTGGCTAGTCACGATACCATCCCAAAGGGGTGATTCGGGTGGGCACAAATGGTTATATAATAACTGAAAAGTTGGTTGACGATTTGAACCCAAGAAGAATCAACCCACTGAATTCCCGTGCATGTATCATCCTCCTAACAACTAACCATCGATAACCGCCATTGACAATAAAGATATTGTTATAGCGAGCAAAAGCTAAAGGGGATATAACTCTAATAAAGGAAGAAAGAGTTATTGCCCTTAGATAGATGAAACGAAAAGACCGGAGAGTGAAGAGAGAATGGACAATATGGCGGGCTACGCTAACACGTGCATATTCGTGCTGTAAATATACTTGGTGTTTCGACTGTAATAAATAGTATTCAACCTAAAATGAGCTGGTTTACTTTTCATTCAAATATTCCATGATTCCGACAACCCATTTCTCTGGACACAACAGATATATTGTTATATTTTCATATATTAGTGTATTGTCATTCTTAAAAGAATAATGGAAAATATAATGGAAAATTATGTTGTATTTCTTCTGTGTTTAAAAACACAGAAGAAATACAACATAATTTTCCATTATATGTTAAAAGCTTAGAATTAGTGCTATTTGTCAGGCAGGATATTTTGTTATAGATGGAACGGCGCCAGCAGAAAAATCATTATTAAGCTGATAAAATCCTTTTCTTTTTCTTCTGAATGGTGTGTGTGTGAAAGTTTGGTTTTAGAATAGCTGCTTTTTTGTCTGTTAAAAGAATTTAGCAATTATTATATATGTATTGATCATACAAAGAATAATATGATTCTATAGTTAAAATAATTCCCCTCGAATTGTTCAGTTTTCAAACAAGGATTAAATATAATTGGTTAAATGAATGATAATGAATATTTTGGATAACAAGCAAAATAATAAGCTTATATAGTTTTTTACATATGAATTTTGTATATAGTTCCAAAAATATAAATATTTAAAAGTTCACACAAGCTTTATAAATTGTCATATATAGAAAATATATTTATGATAATTAAGCTACACAGAGGCATCTGTGTTTCATCCTCATATTTTTAGGCTAAGGTTAGACCTACGGGGATGAAATGCGGACGCCTCTGTGTAGCTTAATTACCATAAATATATTTTCATACCTTCTGCCTAGCTCTACTCACGTATTGAGAACTGTTGAAGTAAGTACTGAAAATCTATGCATAATATACACCTCCTTATACTATTATGCATATATATACGAGTGAAAATCAAAATGGAAAAAAATTAAAAACACAAAAAGAAATGATCGGTTTTCTTCTGATCAATGGACATCTTCATTTTTTCTGAAAACATTAATTTACCAAATGAAACTGATCAATTTCTTGTTTGTTTATATTTTATCTGTTTTTGCATTTTGTCTTTCGTAACATATTGTATATTTTATCCATACACACTCAAATGTATTTTCTACACTTGTTTTCATGTTCCACAGTTTTATATTGCAACAATCAAAATCATTTGTTCTTGTATGAAAGTCTCTTCTGCAACCAGAGTTCCTTCAAACCGACCTTTATAATTCTTTATGCCATCCATTTAAAATACATAATAATAAAAAAAAAAAAAAGAAAAGAAATTGATATATCGGTACAGAAATTCGATATTGATTTTTTTTTCTTCATATTTTTTAGAATAATCGAATAAAGAACCACATTTTGAAAATATAAGCAAAAAAAGAAAATCTATTTTTAGTATAGGGATTAAATTTTCTTTATATAAATTTAACATAAAATGGTTCCCTAATTTTTATTTTTTTTTTATTTATTTGTTTTAACAAAAAAAAAATGAAGTTGGGGTGGGGGGCATTTTACATTTAATTTCTGAATTATCATGCTAAATATTAATTGTTTAAAACCAAATTTTTAAAAATTTCTTATATTCTTGGTTCTTGATTCTATTACTCCAAAGAATTAACCCCTCCACTTCGAAAAATTGAACATTAACTTCTTTAACATATTTATTTTTTAAATAATTTGGTGTTCAATTGATATGTTTTAATTACATCGTCTGATATTTTATCGGGCTTCATTTAATACAAGGATTTAAAAACTATTATTTTTATTATGAATTATTTTTTCTCAGAAAATCATTAAATTAATCCAACTTTGGCTGCCATTTTGAATTTTTTTTGCTTCCCCAAAATAATGTATTAATAAAGTTGACTTTTTTGTGAACTTTTGATACCCAGATTATGCAGTGATACATTAGCTGGTGTCATCATGGTCATTTTTTTTTTTAGGATTTAAGTAAAATTTAATCTGAGGAAACAACAAATTTTTTAGGTAAAAAAAAAAAAAGCAGAAAAACGCTCAGATTTAAGATGTGGTGAAATATTTATTTATACAAAATATTGTTAAAATTTACATTAACAACAAATTAGGCACAAGACCATTTAAAAGTGTTGGTCATCCTTTTGTCACCATGACTAGAAAATGTTTATCCTACTCTTAACTAAAATCATGAATCACCATAATACCACATTTACTCTATGGGCCATCTTACTTAAAATTTCCCAAATGGTTAAAAAATTTTATTGAAAATAAATGTATTGATTTTTTTTTTTTTTTTTTTTTTTGCATAAATTTACAAATTAACCCTTTGCTGGATAACATTTGAATGCGAGGACATATAAAAGACTTTTAGAATGGTGAAAATTTTTAATTTAATTTTGTGAACAAAAAAAAAAAAAATCATAGGCCAGATCCAAATTTGAGTAATTTTTTTTTTTTTTTTCCCCCGGTTTTACAATGACAAAGCAGCTCCAAGAGAAATTCTGCTATATACTAACCTCCATCTTTTAAAAAATTTTTTTTTTTACACTGCTTTGCAAACGGCACTTCTACAAACATTTTTTTTTATTCATCTCAAACAAAGCATATTGCCATTGGGACATGTGGGGCTACTTTGATAGGGGTCAAATGGGTTGGGTCTTGGGCAGCAAAATGTCTGTTCATATAACATTTAAATTTTTGCATGCTAGTATAATCAGGACAGAATTTCAAAGGCAAGCGGTCTGAAGAAAAAAACTATTAGCATAGACATGTTTTTTTAATCTACAGTGGAATAGGCGGGATTTTGCTGCTAGCAGAAGTATTTTCATTGAGGATGGTATAAGTGCACCATAAGTTAATCAGAGCAGCAATTCTAACAAGCAATACATTTTATTTGGAAGCAATTCTTTAAGTACTAACATGAAATCTCTTTCCCCCCTTTGAATACATTATAAAATTAGAGTTATTCCCCTTTATCCGTTGCCCGGGATTTAATGAGAAACATTTCTTTTACACTTTGCTCATAACGCCATATTAAATTTTTTGTTTTTTAACTGCCTCTTGTTTTGTCACTTGATATAGTCAGAAGAAACTGAAAACTCTCTGAATGAATTAAAAATTATTTAAATTTCATTAAAATTAAATATATGCATTTAACTTTTTAAGGAGTTTGAAGATATTTAGAACCATTTCCATTGTCTTCAATGTAAAGAATTTCATACACAACATAAATCAAATATACACTGAAAGATGACTATCACAAAGACGACCTTAATCTTGAAAAGACCAAGTAGGAGGAAAACAGTCAGCATGAAGAGAGTTCCACAAGCCTGCAGTTATTGAAAGAATATAACAACTCTATATCTATAGTTAGAGATTTAAAATGAATCGGAATCAGTAATTGTATCGGAATCGTTAAAAATATTGGAATCGCCCCATCACTTGTTTATATAAAACTGATCCATTATTTACTTCATTGTGACGTGAGGGATCAATGTGATGAGAAAGCTTGGTCTTATTGTGCTATGGTACCAAGGCGTCATAGTTGGTAAAAATTACCTATAAAAATTGTCTCAGTTGAGAATGACCTCCTCTAACTAAAAATATATATTTTGGCTTTCCAATTTATATTACTGGTCAACACATATTTTGCTGTCAGGAAGCTAATACGTGAATTTAGATAATTTGAATATGCTGGTTTAAAAAATTGTTTTCCTTTCAAGGATGATTTTTGAAATATTGAAAATGAAATTTTCTGTTTTTTATGTCTCTTCCTGAAATTTGAACTGTATAAACTATTTCTTCAAATAAAAAGAAATATTGCCATTTCCTTTTATCTAGTAGTATCAATTTATACCCTCATTCCAACAATAAGTAATTTATCATAAATTATACATGAAGATCAGGTTTCTGAATTTTTTTAGATAAAAATTGATAATTCATATTATTTACATTACTAGCAGTTCAGCCCGGCTTTGCTCGGGCCCTATCTACTGTTCATAACTTTATGTGTATGTATACATATATATATATATTAAAAAAATTGACTCATGTCCAGGTAACCTACATCTAAAATTTCAAGTGTTTAGACCCAAAATTGGCAAAGGAGTTTGGTAAGATCAACTCTTTTAACTTTGATCACTTGGTAGGCAAATATTCGCCCAAAAACTGATTAAAAAGCCTGCTGCATGTCTGAATACCCTTTATGAAAAATTTCAAATGTTTAGGCCAAAAATTGGCTGAGTAATTCGGTGGAGACAGCAGAGGTCAATTTTTTTTTAACTTTGACCCCAATTTAAACCCCTTAACATTTACTGTTTTGGGCTCAAATCAAATTAAAAAGCTTGATTCATGTCCAAGTAACCTACATCTAAAATTTCATGTGTTTAGACCCAAAATTGGCTGAGGAGTTTGGTAGAGTTTTCAAAGGTCAAATCGTTTAACTTTAACCCTTTGATAGCTAAATTTCTGAGTGGAAACTGATTAAAAAGACTTTCCCAAATCTCAATACCCCTTATGTCAAATTTCGAGTCTGTACATTGAAAATTGACAGTAGTTTGGTTGGGAAATTTACACACACACACACACACACACTTTCACTTATAGATATATAGATAGATTCGAACTACTGTTCTTATCTTGCATGTTATTTGCACAACGTATTTAACTGTCAGGAAGCTAAGAAGTGATTTTGGGTCATTTGAATAGGCTGAATCCAAATGGGCCATTTTTTTTTTCTTATATGGTCAGACTTTTGATGTATCGAACATGGAATTATTTTATTTTTTAATGTTTTCATGAAATTTGAATTGTACTTATATCATATTTCTTTTAATCTATCTATCCGTTCCACTTTTTCTCAGAAACTAATAGGCAGATCTGGTTTAAATTTTGTAAAGACTTTTATGATAAGGTGCAGCGGACTAAGTATTATGGTATCCATTTGATACACAGTTAAGGATTAATAGGATTAGTAACCACAATACCACATTTATTCTAGAAGTTTTTCAGAAACTACCGAACTGATCTGGATGAAATTTTGTATGTATGACTAGCCTGGGTGCCAGACGTTGCCCCGGTGTTTTGAAGTATGTGTTGAGCAAAAAAAAAAAAAAAGTGGTAGTAGGCAGGCTCAAACCCATACTGCAAAGGAGGAAAAGAATGTGAAAAAAAAAGTAATGACTTTGCTGTTGCGCCCATCACCAAACTGGTAGTGACGTAGGTTTAAATTAAGGCTAATCAATCGAAAAGAGGAGATGACTGTCGAAAATATCTGCGTAAAAAGCAACGTCCACCTTTATAGAAAAGTGCCCAGTTGAGGGTGAAGGAATTAATGTTTTTAGGCAATTTTTCGATATTTGTCGTCCAAAGGGTCAAGCTTCAAAAGGATCCTGATCTTATGAAAATCCATTGCCTGTGTCGAAAGTTTCAGGCAGATATACAAACATACATACATACATACATTTAAACAGACTGATGAGATTTATATTATAGATAAGGTGCAGCTAACTAACTATTACCGTATCCATAAGATTCACAGTAAGGGATTAGTATTTAATGCAAAAAGAGCACAAATTCAACCATCAATTTGGTGTAAAGCACTCATTTTAAGTCAACAGTCTATAACTTGAGTTCATTTTTAATTGGCTAAAAAGTCTCATAAATTTCTAGAAGATATAAAATTTGGCCATTTTCTTTTATCTAGTATCAACTCATACTCTCCTTCCAACAATAAGCATTACTTATAATTTATCATAGATTATATATTAAGATCATTTATTTATTTATTTATTTGAATGCACACATCATTTGAGGGTTGGAGCAATTGTTTTTACACTTTTCAGATTGATATAACAAAAATAAATCATAATATTTTATTCTTTACTCCCTTCAAACCATTGGCACACCAAATGTTAAATCTTTCTGTAAGCCTTTAATCCATTTTCTCAATCCGTCTTTACAAGTTTTGCATATTATGTGAAGTGCCCAAATATTAGATTATGCCAGGGTGACATCAGGTTGCCTTGCTAATATCAGAGTTAGAAAATCAACTATTATTATGAAAAAGTTAAAATGTTAGATAATGAACTTTATTATTATTTTGTTAAAAAAAAGTTGTTAGAAAAAATTATGCAGAGAGAATGTTTAGTAAAATATTTAGGTTAACTTAGAAACAAGGAAAGAATGCGGTGGATAAACAAAACAAGTTTCTAGAATAACAGATAGAAAAACGTGATTCAAAAAGTCACATGTTAATAGATGCGAGTCAAATTGCATCATACCAAGGATTAGTTTGAACATATACAAGCAGACTTAGGGATTAGAAGAGAATAGTGCTAGGGGGAGATAGGACAGGCCAGTTCTCTGCTGGTTGGGAATCGTTCAGCAATGGAATCTATCGGGCGCAGGGAAATAGCAAGAATGTAGGATAAGGATCTGCATGCAATCTTCCAACAGGAAAACATTTGGAATAAAAGCTGTCTGAAATATAACCAGAAGGAATATTCATTTCAGCTTTAGCTGGTTCATCAACCAAGATCCCCAGATGAATGAAGGTAATGTTTTCCTGTTTAGCAAAATATAATTCCCCCAGATGTTCCGTCCCTTTGTTGTTAAGGAAAATGTTTGTTCATAAAATGTTGTATGTCCTGTTGTTGAAGATTGATATATCTATTTATTATATGTGTTAAAATTGTACACACACACACACACAATGAACATTACATAGACATCTATATAACAGACATGGTTTGATCCCCCTCGTTTATACATCCCTATTTGATATACATTCCTTACAAGTTATACAGAACTCGGCAATATAACCCACAATCTGTCCTGATCTCAAACCAACACTTCAAGATATGCAATATAGAATGCTTTTATGAAATGTTAAGAATAGTTTTCTTGACCAGTTGACCATGTCTAATTATCTAGCCAAATAGATAATCTTGAGTATAACCCTATTTTTTCTAATCCCTAAATTTATGGTATGGATAAAAAATTAAAATTTTATTGAACAAAAATGTCTTTCTTTAAAAAGAAGCTAATTCTTAATTAAAACCACATATCAGGTGAAAGCAGAGATTATTAACACTGTTAAACAACATCATCTTGGTGTTTTACTTCCTTTTTCTGCACCCTTTCACTCTTCCTTCTAGACATACTTTGCTCACGCAGACTGTTGGTTTATTTTTGTATGTCCAACTCTAAATGGTTCGAAGACCAAATACATAGCAACAAACAAAATCAATAAAACCCTGAAACTAACTAAATAAGATAAAGAAACTGTGTCCCAAATTATTGCATTTAACAATTTAAGATGTGTGATTTCTGCTACAAATGACCCCGGTGAAGCATTACAATGTATGTTTCAACTTTCAATAAAAACAGGTTATTTCTCAGTTGAAACCACGTATGATATCAGGTAAAAACTGAGATTATCAACAAATATGTACAACTAAATAGTGCTGTATAGTCTTGATGGTGTTCAAATGGACAGACAAAGCTACAGATAAATTCAGTATTTTTCAAAAAATACTGAGAAGATTGTGTAGAAAACTTGTAGTTAAACAGAAAGTGTTAAGACTGTACAGACAAAAAGATGCATAATATACAGTGTTCAGCATATTAATGCTTTTTTTTAATTTCTTTTTTTTTCTGATATCTAAATTTGATTTGAGATAAATAACATCAATTCATGTCCAGAATTCCCCATATATTAAAAATAAATAAATAAATAAAGAACAATCGGTATGATGTATGTATCCCTAACAAAACGAAAATGTTATATTTTTAAAAAAAATCACACAAATCGATTAAGTAGTTTTATTTTTAGATAAGAAAATCAAATTTTATGAGTAACTGAAGAACGGCTGTCTTAACCACAAGTTACAAAAAAAGAAAAAAAAAAAAGATAATTCAACAATAATTCAAAATTACGAGATTTATGTTGTAATGCCTACAAATTTCCATTAATCATTTAAAAATGATTTTCATGATGAAAATAAAGTTACTTGGATAATTTTTGGAATAGGATATTTTTTGTTTCGTCATAGGTACGTACATCATTTTTTTTTTTTTTTTTTTTTTTTTTTAAATATAGAGGAAATTCTGGACAAGCACCAGAACGCCTTTTAATTTTTTTAAAACATATAATGGAACAAAAATATATTCTAATAGATTGAAAAATTAATATGATGGATTAGAGTCAAAGAAAAAAATTTAAATGCTTACTACAAATAAGCTATAAATAATTAGCATAAAAATGGCATTTACACTGCAACCCATATTATATATATATATATTTTTTTCTGAATGGTGATATCGCTAATAGAAAGTAGAATTTTTCTTAAGTATTTTTCATTGGCTTACTGTTTTAACTTGACTATTTTTCAGGCTTATTAAAATCAGAAATGGATATATTTGCCATTCTTCAAACATTCAAGTGATCTCGGAAATCTTATCGCTTATATTTAAAGTGGAGGATGGATATGTGTGTAGATAAATATATACATGTATCTCACCTTCTGGTGAATTTGCTAAATTACCATTCTTAAAATGATCTTCATTATTTATAATGTCAAAAGAGGTACACAAAACCTTTTGAATATATAAAAAAATATATATAATTTTTTGTGTGTGTCTGTGTGTCGCCTTCCAAAGAGATGGACTTTTTTTTTGTGAATTATTTTTTAACATTTCAAAATAACTTTTTTGAAGTTAAATTCATTGCAAATTGATTGGTAATAAAAGGTATTTCAAGGGAGATAACTTAAAACTATCTCCCTTTATAAATAGAAGCAAAATTGAGAACAACAACAAAAGAAAAATGAAGTTTTGTGTTATAGAATGTTAACTATTTTTTAATTGCTTCAGTCACTCTGTACTCTGTGATGTCCCAGTTTAATATCTAATACATTTTGGTGGGTAAATAAAATAATTACATTACCTTCAATTATTTTATTATTATTATAATTCTGTACAAATACTTTTCAGTAACAATTATAATTTTTGCAATCAAGGATCAATGTGATAATTTTTGATGGTTCTCATCCAGAATTCAACCTAATAATTAAAAATAAGGCATAGAAAAATCTTTATGATGTACATACCTGTCACAGAACAAAAATGTCATATTCTATATATCATATCAAGTAGCTTTATATATATATATATATAATATTTTTTAACAATGTTAATAGTAAATTGTAGCCATTAGAAGGCTGATTTTAGTCATAGTAGTTCAAATTGAGTTGTTTTTCCTTGTTTATTAAACATGGCGGTTCAAAACAGATCTCGCTTTCTTATAAAATTTGATTAAAAATTTCTGTATCATCATTTCTTTATGTAAAACTGCTAAATTTTTATGCAAAATCAGTGACATCATCATATTGTGCATAAATTAAATTGTGTGTAAATGTGATGGATGGTCAAAGGTACTAAAAATGAATAATGGAACTAACATCTTTTTGCTATTGTTTTGTTTTAATAGATTTTGATTTTACACAAACACTATATTTATTATTATAGAATATCTATGCTTTTATTTATCCACAGGGCTAATACTGTTTCATACAATGAATATGTGTATTCAAATGGCTAATGTATTAATGTTTTACGTTATAGTTAACATAAATAACTTATCCATTATGGGCTTCTGTATTTTAGGGGTTAAAAAGCCATTAAAAACCTAAGGTAGTAATATCAAATAAATCATTTTTACAATATATTTTTAAATTGGTGAGTTCGATATTTTACAGATGACAAGTCATTTTTATATTAAAATATTTTTTAAGTGGTAAAACTGTACTCTAATTTCTATGTTTAAAACTGATCTTTGAGAATTATTAAATTAAATTTTTTAAAATTATTTTGGAGAATTTTTCTTTTTGCAGTTCAATTGAGTACATTTTATTGAAAAATAACACTTCTTTTTACAACACATGATAATATTCAACTTGTTTCCATTTTTTATTTGCAAATTCAAGTTAAAAAAACAGAAAAACATGTTAATACATAAAAAATAAATATGAAAAGTTTTTTTAAAAAACTTTTCAGCTTTATTACATGTTGAAATTTTTCTCAATTATAATTTTTTTTGTTCAGATTTCGTAAAATGAAATATAAGGGGAGAGGGGAACACATAGAGAATATATTTCCTCTCATATATTTTATGAAAACAGCATTTTAAATATAAATGAAGCCAAACGTATAATAGATAATTTCATGAAAATCTGACCATTAGTTGATTTTTTGCTGGATTTATTAAACACGAGTATGTTAGAATTTACTACTATATAGGAACCTTGTTTTAAGGCGTCGATAGTGTAAACACAATTTTAGTCTCACATTTTTTATTTTTGTACACTGAAAATTTATTTTTTTAATTATTAGTTTATTTCAGGCTTCTTTTAAATAGTATAAAAGTTATGATGATAATATCAAGATATATCAAGTAACATTGTGTTACATATAAAGGGGTAAATTTGTGGTGTGTTTTAGAGGTAGCTATTGATCAACTTAGCTAATTTTTGGAATATTACATGTTCGTTCAATAATGAGTACATAAGTCAAAGATTTTTCTGTATTTTTGTCTTTTAATTAGGTTGAATATTGACTTGAATCTTTTTTTCTCATTAATTAACAAATTTATTGAATTTTTGTAATTGGTTAATTTACATTGTTTCATTGTTACGGTTTATTTACATTGTATTGTTTTGTGTACATTAATTAATGAGTTTAACCATTTTTTTTAATTAACATTGTTTCATTTTTAGTTTCTTAAGCAGCTTGTTTCCTTTTTTGATTAATTCATTAGTATTATTCAGGTATAATATATATGTACTCATTTTTTTTTAATTTATTTATTTAAATTCTTAATCATAATCACTAATTTATTTTTCATTTTAGTTTTTTTTTTTTCTTTCATAAACTCCTTTAGCAATTTCCAGGACTTGTTTCATTTTTAGTTTAATTCACTTGTTTCGTTTATTTTTTATTTATTTAATTTTTTGTAATCTACTTTGGCAATTTCCGGGATTAACTTCATTCAGCATTTGCGGAAAGGATCGTGCACTACCATTTCCGGAACTAACTTTATTTGGGAGTTGTGGAAACAAGTTCTTAATATTGTTTTATTGTTTAATTATTTTAGAGACCTAAATTGTCTCCTGAAAAATGTTTATTTGTGCTTAATCAATACTAGTTATCCATCCCCCTAGATTAACAATCCTGTTGCCATAAGCACCAATAAAATATTACATTATTTTCCATTATTTCATTATTATTTTGTTTAATTCTCTACAGATACTTTTTACTAACAACCCAAAGAGCTCTGGTACTTGCATGGTACCAATTTGAAACTGATTTGGAGTGCTAAAACCTATACAATTGTAAATCGTCACAAATCTCTAGATTATTTTTATTTTTATACACGTACATAAAAATTAATTTAAATTTAAGACAAATTTTCTTAATTCTTGTATATTTAAAAAATCAGCAAAAGTGAAAAAAAATTTTTTTTTAATTATTGCTTAATTCCTTAACATTAAAAGATGATTATATTGAACAGAAGTCTTAAAATAATGAAACTGATTAAAATGATATTTAAATATGACAAATCTTTTTGGTGCTTATTTAAGGCGACCATTAAAAGTAAAGAAAATACAGAAAAGTCTGTATGATGTATGTATTGGAGAACAAAGATGCCATATTCAAAAAATTATGTAATTTGATCAAGTTTTTTTTATTCAAGAAAATCAAATTTTACGACTGAGTTGTAGTGTTTTCGTTGGCCATCATGAAATCTGATAAAATGGGGGAGACAAGTGTCAAGGTAAAAAATGAGCCTTGTTCAATATACTTTAGTAGTAAAATCACTAAAATCGTAAATTTTGATTTCCTTTAGTTTAAAAAAAACTACTTGATCGATTTATATAATTTTTGGAATTTGACATCTTCATTCTGTAATAAGTACGTACATCATAGACTTTTCTGTATTTTCTTTATTTTAATTGCCGCCATAAGTGTCAATTTGAACAAGCATCATCTTTTTTTTTTTTTTTTTCAGATCTGTGCATTGTAATAATAAATATTTATTCATTGTAATAATCGCCTTTAACTTAAATCGTTTTATTTTAAGGAGTTAAGCAATAACAAAAATATAGTTTTTCACTTTTATTGATTTTAAATGAAAATTCAGTTATAGTCAACTAATGTCACTCTTCTATTATTTTTTTTTTTTATTATTAAATTTTTTTAATTATTAAAAAAAATTTTAAATCACGTAATAATGTAAACACTATTTTTATTGTTAAACGATTTTTGAAAATAAAAAAAACAATAATCAAATTATTGAAATTACTAGGAGGACCTGTGTACTGGCATTGCCCAGTGAAAATATAGCACAAAGTCAGAACAGATTTGGGCTCATTTCGGTTAGTTTTTTTTTATGAAGTGGTCCGTAAGCTAATAATTGAGATCCCAACCAACAAAAAGGCAATGCTGAAAAAACACGTAAATTAACGTAAAAGAATGTGGTTCTATCATGCTATAATGGAAAGTAAAGAATATACATTTTTACTAAGAAATATTTTAAGCAAATGTGAAACAGTAAACAGAAATATTAAAAAGTCGGTTAATTAGCTTAAAAAAGTTTGCATATGTTCATGACCACCCCCTCCCCTGCTAAAATCCTTGGATCTGGTGTTTGTGCAATAAAGAAGAAATCCTTACAGACTGAGGTAATTTCGTTTTGATGGAAACATTGGTGGCCAAGTTGGTGGCCGTGCAAGTAAGAAATACGTAAAAGGCAGTTGAGGTAAAGTTTTACCAAAAATTTCAATGACGGAGAAAACCTTCTTGACCAAGATACTTTTGTTTTGTGTTCATGAAGAGGTCTCAAAGTTAAGAAATGAAGTTTACCTTAATGCGAAAAAATTTCTAAAAGCATGTTAAACAATCATAAGACCATAATTTCTGGTGTTATTCAAGGAAGAGAAATCGTTCTACACTGAGTTACTTTGTTTTTATTTTGATTAACTTGTTTTGTTGCTAAGTCAAGAATTGAAACCCCACCCCCTCCCTGCCAAAGAAGTGTTAAAAATTGCAGTGATTAAGCGTAAAGCCATTGGTTTTGTTGTGTATCAAATAAGAAATTTAATTTGTTTGGTGAAAGTACAGAAAAGTTACAAAACAACTTCCTCTCCTCATGTTAAAAATGGCTTTCTAAATAAAAACATTTTTTTTTCAGCACGATAACTTCTATGCATAAACATCTTAGTTTTTAATTAAGCGAAAAAAAAATGTTTCTAACCTATTTATCTAAAAAATAAAACAATATTCATAAGACTTCCGGTAGGCAATTGCTCTTGACATATCTAAGGCCTTTGATAGGGTATGGCATAAAGGTTTACTTCATAAGATCTCTAGTTATGGTATAGCTGGAAATGTCTTCTCAATTATTAAATCATTTCTTTTTGATAGGTTCATAAGAGTAGTAGTTGAGGGGCAAAAATCAGAAGCTCACAGTATTAATGCCGGGGTCCATCCTGGGCCCAACTCTTTTCCTGATCTACATTAATGATCTTCCAAATCACATCCTTACATCATTTGTAGACATTTATGCTGACGACACTACCATTTATGGTAGCACATCTAAGACAGTAAACGACCAAGTTCTCTCCAATTCTCTCTCCTCTTATCTTGAGCATGTAGTACAATGGGGTAAGGAGTGGCTGGTTATTTTTAATGCATCTAAAACCAAGCTTCTCTCTTTACATCATCAACATTCTGATCCATATCTTGAAATGAATGGCTCTCGTCTTCAGGAGGCCTCAAGCTTTGACAAGCTTCTGGGCTTGATCATTACTCCTGATCTTAAATGGAACACGTACATCAAATCTGTTGCCAAGGCCGCTGGAAAAATGGTGGGATCTTTCTATCGATCCGGTAGATATCTCACTGCTGATGCTATTCTCTATCTATATAAGAGCCAGGTACGTCCAAGGATGGAATACTGTTGCCACATCTGGGCAGGAGCTGCTAGAAAGGACTTGTCCTGCCTTGATAGAGTTCAAAATAGACTTCGTAGCCTCGTAGGAGATGTCCTTTTCTCTTCCTTGCAACCTCTCACAGAAGAGATGTTGCGAGTTTGTCTCTGATGTATCGTTATTTTCATGGAAAGTGTTCGACTGAGCTTCAATCTATGGTCCCCCCTCGCCAAACTTTCACAAGAAACACTCGTCTAGCTGTAAACACTATCAATAATTCCCCCCACTCTTTATCTGTGCCTAAACCTAAACGTAGATTCCATGAACAAAGCTTCTTTCTTAGAACTGCACGCCTGTGGAATTGTCTTCCGTTTTCCTGCTTTCCGGCTGACTACAATATGGTTGTCTTCAAGTCTAACGTAAATAAGTTCTTGATGAGCCGTTCGATATAAGTTATCAAATTTTCATTACTAATGATTACTATATTGTCCAATTTCTACTGTACACTCTTTAACTCTTATCCTTGAGTGGCCTCTTGGCCTTGATAATGTGGTGATGCCTATGTAAAAAAAAAAAAAAAAAAAAAAAGATTGTCATATTTGATGTTATTGATTTTCCATTTCTTTTTTGTTTTAATTGTTTTTTGTCTTTTTTAATTACATTTTCACCCCAAACAAGGCAAATTGCCACTTTGGTGTAGGGGGCTACTATCAGGGGCAACAACTACTGGGGTACTATGTAAGGATTTGGGCAGCAAGATGTCGGTTCACGTTACACTTGAACTTCTGCACGTCAGTACTGTTGGGGAAGCAGGGACCTGGAATGGAATTCCAGAGTCTAGCGGTTCTGGGGAAGAAACTATTGGAGTAAAAAGATCTTTTACATCTAGGGACCTCTACAGTGTGGGGGTGGGATTTAGCACCTCACAAGTACAGACCAAGTTAGGCACAAGGTTCATTAATGTAGACCCCCCTCCCCCACAGCCTTCCCAAAAGGAGCGCTCTCCATTGTGCCACAAAACATAGCACCACCACCACCACCACCACCCACACACACATAAACACAAATGAAACAATATTGTTTCTGACAATTTTTGTATAGATTTCTATACAAAAATTGTCAGAAACAAAAGTCTAGTGATAGCGGCCCACAACTACAAAGAATAAGAAGAATACATAATGAAGAAAGTAACATTGAAGGTTGTATGTTGTCGAAAAAGTAGAAAGAATATGACCAAGTAGAACAATGGACTGTGCTGATTGGTTTAGTTTTATTTGTTAAGTAAATAGTAAAAGTGTAAGAATGTAAAAAAAAAAAAAAAAAAAAAAAAAAAAAAAAAAAAAAAAAAATATACAAAAGTGTAAAAACAGATTTGGTGATGATTTGAAAATAAATGCCATTGAAGCAATGCGATAAAGTTTCTGTTGACGCTAGTAAATTGTAATGAAATTTATTTTGTGTGTCCATGATTTTTTTTTTTTTTTTTTTTTTTTTAATGAAGTGTAACCATAACGAATAGTCTATGTACATGTTTTGCTGCATAAAAAAAAAAAAAATTAAAATAAGAGTCGGGTAAGGTACAGTAATATCAGTAACTAAAAGGTGTTTGTTATTGATATAGTGAAGTGAAAATGATAGATGGGAAGCTTTTGTTTGTGTTCATAAATCGTATTCCATGATGCTAAGAACAGCTGATTATGAGGTGGAGGTGGGTGTTCAAATGATATTCTATCATTCATTCTGACAATTAAATGGGAGGCTTCATCATTTTGTAGAGTAATAACAACATAATATGTAGGAAGTAAATGAAGACAGTGGAATAATTAACTGGTGTATCGTATGAAAGTAATACTAAAAATAAAAGAACCGGTGATTTAGAGTTTTTTGTAAAAATAAAGAGAGAAAAATATTGTTGGTTTATGTGGGTGAGAGTGATGGTTGGTGGTAAAAATGTAGCATTTAGAAAAAGTTGAGGAAATTTGAGTAATGATGCTGGAAGACACGCTGGACTGTTGGGTAGTAATGGTGAGTAAAAAAAAAAAGTAGCATAGGAATGGCCATATTAGTTTTCTATTCTGTCTTTTTGTAAAGGGGAAAAATTGTTAGCGTTTCATTATAAAAAAAAATAAAAATAACAAAATTAAAATAACTATATTACTCTTTATTTTAATTTTATATAATTTATAATTACAATATGTTTATTATAATGAGTTGTTTTTAAATAAAACTTTAATAATCAAACTATTTAAACTTTTATAAAAAATGTTTATGAAATGAGTGGTTTTTTTTTTTAAATCTAACTTTAAAAAAATAAAACAACTTAAAAAAAAAACTTAATAAAAAATTAAACTTAAAAACGTAAAAAAAATAAAAAATGAAAACTTATTTGAACTTTTATAATAAAATATGTTTATGAAACAAGTTTTTATTTTTATCAAACATCATAAAAAGATGTACCCAATACAGAATATAATTGATCAGAAAAAATTGATCAGAAAATGATTGCAAAAGGTGTTTTCAATCCTAATAGTAAAGGAAAAGATTGCAAAAAATATTTTTTTAAAAATCCTAATAGATAAAATAAGAACAATCATGCAGAGGTGAAAAAAACAAAACAAAAAAAAAAAAAAACAGAAGAACCATTATGATTCTTCACCGTTTCCAGTAACAAGCTTGTATAAAACTTTAGATGACTATATCCGAAAATTCAAAAGAAAATTTGTCTTCTTAAAAATTAATTATAATTAATGTACATGAAGAAAGAAAAGGTAGACCATGGATTTGATAAAATTTTTCGATAGCATACGTTTTACCATTTCAAATTCACCTTTCAATTTGGTACTGTGTTACTACAAAAGCCCCAATCCGAATACAAACTGACAGTTACCAAAGATTTCTGTATGGTAAGTTTATAAGAAAAAAAGTCTATATAAATTTGGAAAAAAAAAAAAAAAAAAAGAAGGATGCTTCATGACAAAACACTTCCTGGTAAATATGCTAAATAAAGTTCTAATATTTGGAAATACTTGTTATGGTTAAAAAAAACATTAATCAATAACAAAAATGCAGTGGAAGTACTGGTAGGTTGACAGTTTGCCAGTTTGTATGCAAGAAGTGTAAAATAATGAAGACCGTCAAAAACTCGGATGTGAAAAAGTATATATATATATATATATATATATATATATATATATATCTGGATTTTTCCTATGTGTACCTAAAACTAAGCGGAATTTCCATGAACAAAGTTTCTTTCCAATAACTTATCTGTGTTGCTTCCCAGCCAACTACAACATGGTCATTTTCAAGTCCAATGTTAACAAATTCTTGTTGAGCCATCTACTTCAATAACCAGTTTCATCCATCATTTCCAATCGAATCAAGGTGTTGTTCATTGACAACTGACAACTCATTTAACTCTTAATCTCGAATGATCTTTGGGCCTTGATGAGAGACTCACTAGTAAAAAATATACGGCATAATCACACTGACACACCGGTTCCTGTTAGATCACCAAAATTAAACAACATTTAGTCTGGTTAGTATTAAAATGGACGACCACTTTGGAATTCCAGGTGTTGTATATGTTCTCCGCTTACCTTGGCATTGTTTCCAGTTGTCTCCTTGCCACTAGATTCAAGCAGTGCCGATTCAGGAGAGGTATGGTTGTAGACTGTGCAACTCTTGCTTCACAATTACTCACACAGCTACACTTAAAATGACCATCCATTGTCTCTTGAAATGGAATGGAGGCATAGAGTAAAAAAAAAAATGTCAGCTAAAAGGTGTTGTTTTTTGTTTTTTTAAAAGTTTGACATGCAGAAATGTACAGTCGTTGTAAGCAGATAAATAAACAAATAATTCAATAATATTCTTTTATTTACCTAATTGATGTTGCCTTTTTTCTTTTTCAACTGCAGATGTAAGTATTTATCCTAAAAATACTTTTGAGTGCATCACTCATCAATGGAGAAACTCATATCCACTCTCGAAGCTGTCAACTGTAAAGCGGCTGTTGTATTTATTTATTTTTTTTTTTTAATATTCAAACACTGTTTTAAGTTTAAATTAGGTTAACTGTTAAGGGGAGATAATTCTCTATATATTTTTCTTTTTTTTTACCTTTTCTATAGATTTTCTGATCTAGGGGAAGTAATTCTATATTCCTGTTTTAATTTATGGTTAGATCTAAGGGAAAATTATATGTATTTATTTATTCATTTGTTTAGATTATGTTAGCTTTTAAGGAAGGTAATTCTATTTTTTATTTTTCTACCAATTTTCTAATCTAGAGGAAGTAATTCTATATTCTGATCAATTTTCTTGGTTTGATCTTGTGGAATAATTATATCTATTTTTTTCTCATTTTTTTTGTTTACTGTATGAATTATCACTGAAACCGTATTAGAAAAGTAATTAGTCTGTTTGTGTCTTTAATAATTTAATGTTAGATTTTTCTGGTTTTAATTTTTCAATCAGTATTGATTCTTTTAATCTGAGATTTCCCAGATTCCTATCATTTGCTAAAATTTTAACGGTTATGTTTTTATCGGGATTATGCTTTCCAGATAAGTGTTTGTAGAAAGATGACGTCTTGGTGATAATGTGTTTCTTAATTTGGAAATGTAATGGTCTTACTGAACTTCTGATATATTATTCATTGCATATTTTACATTGAATTTGATATACTGAAAGTGTGCGTTCGCATAATCCTGTGTTTTTTATGGGGCAGTTAGATGATGAGCATGGTTTGTTCTTAGATGAAGTTCCGGTTTTAGATAGGTGTTGTCTTAATGTTGGGCTGGTGTGTGTGAGTTGTACGTCTATTATTTTTTTGCGAATGGCCTTGCGTATGGCTGTAACTATCTTATCATTAAAATGTGGTATTTTGAGAAAGCATATGTTAGTTACTGTGTGTGTTTGTTTTCTGTTAAATGTCTTAATGTGTTGTATGGTTTTTGTGGGGTATCCATTTTGCTGGAGGACTTGTTGGAATTTTCCAATGGTGTTGATCATGTCCGTTTCACTTGCGCATCTGCTGCGAATGCGTTTTTTTTTTTTCATTTGTAGCATAACTAATTTTTGTTTGGGGAATGCCGACTTATAGTTCACGAAAATGTCGGATTTTTTTAATAGAAGTTGGTGTTTATTTGACCTGTTTCTGTGATGTAGATTGTGAAATCGAGTAGTGATAGATGTCTGGATGTGTTAGGGTGTTCTATGGTAAATCTAATATGTGGGTCTGCATTTTGGAACTTAATGAATATTTTATTAGCTTCCTCACGAGATGATGTTAGGATGAGAATGTCATCTACGTATCTCGTGAAGATGTCGGATTGATAATTAAGTAGTGTGTCTTATTCTAGTCTGTTCATGTATGTTATGGCCAGAAGTCCGGATAGGCTGGATCCCATGGGAAGTCCTGGTATTTGTTTATATGTTTTCTGTTTATATTGGAACTGTGTGTTGTCCACTACTATGTTTAGAAGTTGGTGTATGTCTTCCTTGGTGAGGTTAAAACAGTATATATTATTATATGAGATGTATTCTGTGATTAAGTCCACAGCTGGGTGTGCAGGTACTGATGTGAAGAGAGATAACATCTAGGCTGAAGGCGTATCTATTGTGTTGAAGGTGCCAGGTTCATGATGACTGTAGTCTGTGTATGATTTCTTCAGAGCTGCTAACGTGACCTGAATAGGTGGAAAGTAGAGATTTGAGTATCTGTGATAGTAGCCAGGATGTTTTCTATAATGGTCCTTCTATGCTTGAAACGATGGGTCTGATTTGTGTAGATGGGTTCTTGTTGTTGTATGTTTTTATTAGGTGGTAGAATCTGGGAAGTTTGCTGTTTCTTGTAATGATATTTCACATGTATTTATTGAGTATGTTTCTTTTTTTGCATATTGTGGTCTAGGCTGTATTGATATGATCTTCGATATCTGTGGAAGAGATGTTTGTGGTAGGAGAATATAGTGTTTCGTTGCTAAGGTGTTCTAGTGCTAGAGATTCGTATGTATCTTGGCTGATGATGCAGAATTCTTTCCCTTTGTCAGAGGATAGGAATATCAGATTTTTATCTTTTAGGTTTTTGAGGGTGAGCAGTTGTGCATTAGTTGGTTGGTTGTTTTTGTTTTACGGCATATCAACCCTTTTCGGGTTATTTAATGCCGAATCCAAAGATTTTGAAAAATTTTTTTAATAGAATATATTTGTTGTTTTCACGTTGGTTTCTATTTAACCCATAGTTGGGACCCTAACAGGTACTACCACTCCGGGTCAGAGTGGACCTGAGAGCAATGGTAATTAAAGGGTGGCTCCACACTCCCCAAAGCCCACAAGCTGGGGCCTCACCACTGGATATAGTTTAAGGTCATATCCAGGACCTCCATTGAGGGACTTTTACCCTCTGCAGGGGGACAGTCGGCGTATTCTAATGCCCCACCGACAGGGCCTGTGCATTAGTGAGGTTGGGTGTGATGTTAGATTGTTCACGTTGGATGATGTCTAGTATGTTGTGTCCAAGTCTTGTGAGTTTAAAGCCTAGTTCAGGATTGTTTGGAGGTGGGTGTAATATGTGCTCAGGTTTATATGTAACAAAATCAGGTGTTATTCACAGTGGAAGTATGTGTGCCCTATGAGTTGTTGGAAGACAGATAGACACTTCAGGTGATATACTGTTCTGCATTAAAATTTAAAAAAAAAAAAATCTAAACAATGGCTACTTTACAGTTGGCAGCTTAGAGAGTGGATATAAGTTTCTCCACTGATGATGAATGATGCACTTGGAATCACATTGACACATCGGTTCCCGATGGATCACTGAAATTAAGCAACGTTGAGCCTAATCAGTACTCAATGGGTGACCATTTGGGACTTCCAGGTGCTGTATGTGCTCTCTGATTATCTCGGCATTGTTTCCAGTCGTCCTGGTCTTCTCTGCCACTGTCGATTCAGGAGAAGTGTGGTTATAGATTGTGCGACCGTTGCCTCACAATTACATGCGCAACTGCACCTACAGAGGTATCCTTTGTCTTTCGAGACTGAAGGGAGGCATCGATCGATGCACTTGAAAGAATCTTTGGAATAAATACCTACATCTACAGTTGAAAAAGAAAAAAGCAACACCTACAGTCAAGTAAATAAAAGAATATTATTGAAGTATTTATTTGTTTATTTATCTGCTTACAACTGCACATTCCTCCATTGTTAAGCTTTCAAAAACACCTTTTATCCCTTAAACAATACTTCCAGCAAATCACAACACACTTCTTAAAATGTCAGCTATTTTAATTTAATAATAGTTGAAAAAGTTTGAATTATTTTATGACCTTTTGAAAGTTGAATTGAATTTGGAAGCATTTAAATTGTCAAACAGAAAGTAATTTCTGGTTTTAAAATTACTGACATCCTCATCTATTAAATAATTGAAAGCTTTAGAAGCTATTTACATCCAATGATTTTATGAATAGAGATTAAAACAATATTGGCTTAATAAAATTATTTATAGTTTTATAACAATTTGGTACAATTAATTTTATGATTAAACAATGTTGTAATAATTACATTTAACTTTCAGAATTTTTTTTGTTTTATGGAAAATTTTCCAAAACATGGCATGAAACCACTTGATATCATAAATAAATAAAAAATAAAACTACTTCAAAGTCAAAAACTAACCAATGATAAGTCAGATGGATAGATTCCGATCAGAAAACAGCAATTTTTCCCTTTGTCAGAAACATAAAAGAATTAGAGGCTATTGAATGTATACCCGACATCCATTTTCTATTCTCCTAAAAAAAAAAAAAAAGTTAAAATGTTCAGTAAATAAAATAAAGATGAAAAATTCAGTAAATTACGATAAAAAAAAAAAACAAAAAAACATTAGAATTGAAAATAAAATGTCTGCCACATTATCTGATTGTAAGAATAAATGTTGAAAGAATTTCGGAATAAACGATTTAGCAAACCAGAAGAACACCTAACTCAAGGTCCACAGTAAACAGTGTTCAGTCAAATTCAGTTCCTGATATTAAACTGCATCCATTGTTCCTCAAATTTATTAAATTGTTAAGTGAAAGTACAAAATAGTTTTTTAAAAAAAAAAAAGCAAAAAAAAAAAAAAGCCCCTTATCCATGTTAAAAATATCTTTAAATAATAACATTAGTATTTCAGCACAATCAGTAAATTGCAAATTTAGAAAGCCATTCTTAACATGATGAGGAAGGAGGGCCTTATTAACTATTCTGTTCACCTAAATAATTAATAAATTAATAAATAATAATTGGAACAAAACTTGGCAAACAGCGAGGTTAAGCAACCTAGAACAGGAAGTTTTTTAACATTAGGAAACAAATGTGACCAGACACCGTTTATTGTGACTATTGAGCCGGGCGTTCTTTTTTATCTGTTTTGTATAATACATTTTGTTTTTTTCTAGAAAACAGTGACCAGTGACAAATCCTGAGAGAAGCATCTTCCACAAAACAAATTTTAAAACCACCAACGCAGAAGAATCAAATTGTCTATTTTAACCGTGTCCGTTTTGGGTCCGATTGTACAAAACCAACTTCAAAGTCCAAATCATCGTCCAAATCTAAATCGTCGTCATCAATTTCAAACATTGAAGACGATCTTTTTGTAACATTGGCAGCTGCTGCTATTTTATGAGTAGCTGGAATCGGAGTAGAAACATGTATAGAGCTGCCGGGGAAACCTGCTTGCGATGGTAGAGTAAAGTTTAACTGTCTGTTTGAAGATATTGGTGATGTGTTCAGATCTTCATCTGGGGCGATATGAGATGGTCCTTCATTTTGCTCTTTATGTTTTAAAACCGTGAATATTTTAGCAGTATGTACTGTTGGAGAAGGGGTTGTCTGCACAGAGTCAACACCTGCTGAATCGTCACCGTCCTGTGCTTGGCTAATATTATTACTGTTATCAACTGGAAGAGTATGCCATTTATGTCCAGATAGAAGATCAGTTGTAAAAGAGTTAATTGTTTCATTTGACTTTGGAAATATTGTAGAATCCGGAGAAGACAAAATAGGTTCTGCAGATGAAGATGGAGGATTAGGGATCAAAGTGGCTGGTGAGTGGGCAGTGTTTGATACGTCAGATTTATTTAAACTTTCATTGGATTTAGATACGGACGAGGATGAAGTGGAGAGATTTGAAGTGCGCGAGTCATCGAAAGCAAATTTCATCAGTTTTGAAATTGTATGACAACTCAGTGAAGATTTTTGCCGTCTCTCATCAGTGGTAACTAAGGCTTTCTTTGTTTCATCTGGTTGTACTTTATTAAATATCCCCGATTCAGTTGTATTTTCACTATTTACAGTTTGATCTGTAATGGTTTCATCAAAACTGTTTTCGCGACTTGTTTTTTCCGTGGACTTATTTTTCCTCCGCTCATAGTTACTGTACAATTGTCTAACTTTCCCAGACAATCTATTTGCTTCTTCTTTTTCTGTTGTTGAAACAACGTCTGTTTTTGGTTTTTGTTTCTCATATTCAGTCGTATTTGCTGGAATTGTCTCTCTTGATTGCTGCATCATCCCTTTCAATTTGGAAACACAGTTCTTTCTCCGTTTTCCTTTGTTTTTTGTAGTGAATGTAAGTTTTGCTTTTGTGTCCGCTTCGTCCAGCCCAGCTAAAAGCCCCTCTTTAACATCCTCACTATTTGGGTTGTCAAGCAGACCACTAATTCCAGACGAAGTGCCAGGATTAAAATGAGACAAGGATAAGTTCAGACGGTTTTCAATTGTCTTTTTCAGACCTGACTTGAGTGGATTTGACAGAACATCATTTTGAGCCTCTTCCATTTCCAAATCTTTTGAATCTCCTGAAATTTGTTTGCCTGAGTGTTTTTCCATGTCGCAAGTTAAGATATTTTTTTCGCTCGTTTTGTCATCACTCTCATCCAAAGGATTGTTGAATAAATCAAAACTGGTTTCTGCCTCGTCTCTATGCAAATCTACACTCAAATGTAAGGATGTTCCTTGTTTATGCTTTGTTGCATTAGAAATTGGAGGAGAATGTGGTACCAATGGGGTGGAACTTGTCTGAGACAAATATGAACCAGGATCACACTGAGAATTTGGCTGTGAAGGCGCCATTTCATCTGGGAGTAGATGTTCGAGTTGAAGTAATTTCAAAACCATTTCAGCTGGTAAAATAAAAAGGATTTTTTTTAACAAACAGAATGTACTTAAATTGAAAATAAAAACATTTTCAATAAACCAAAACCTTAAGGTCATGTTTTCAGTTGAATTTGTTTGGGTATAATCTAGCGTTCACATTGCTCAACCAATCGTCACCAAACTTGGCCAAAATATCGTTTAGAAGTGATTTATAAGAGCGCGCAATGAGTAATGCCCTTGACCTACTTCCAGTTATCTGATTTAGCTGAAATTTTGCATGTACATTAATTTATATCTTTATGGGTTATGCAGCAAAATACAGCTCTGAACAAATTGTGGTTTCTGATTTACAGGTTTTTTTAACTGTCAGGTGTGAAACGGAGCCTGTTTAGAGTCATGCAGTGATCTGGTTTTTGTATTTGAAAAGACGCACACCATAAGAGATTTAATGTAATGAAAGAAATGTATGAAAATGATGCCCCATCATATGACCTTGTAAAATGCTGGCATCGTGAATTCAGATATAGTTAGAAATCTGTGGAAACAGCTCCTAGACCTGGTCATCCCCAACCCTTCTGCCATTAATGAAGCATCTGTCAGTCAAGTTAAAGCTGCTATTTTAGAAGATTAATGAGTGACTATTTACCAAATAGCCCAAGAGACCTAGTACAGGGTCTGTTGAAACTATCATTTATGACCAAATGCATAAGGTGTTTGCCAGATTGATTCCCAAAAGCAAGAATGCATTGAGTGCTCAGGGATGAGTTTGATAATATTTCAAGATGATGAGTCAAAGTTTTTCAAAAAACTGATTACACAAGATGAAACCTTAGTCTATCACTATGACCCAGACACTAAAGCCCAGTCAATGCAGTACAAACACTTGGACTCATCACTCCCAAAGAAGCCCTCCGCTGACAAGGTCAATTTCTGGGACCATGATGGAGTAATGATGACAGATTTCCGGGTGAAGGGTACCACAATTATAGGAGCTTATTATGCTTCACTTTGGAGGAAATTAAGAGAACCTACCAAAATCAAAGTGTGTGTCTTGCAGAAGCAAGACAATGCTCAGGTCCACAATGCGTATATCGCCAGATTAGAAGCATGGGCATGTGACTATTACCCCCCCCCCCCTTTTCCTTTTGATTTCCAAAGTCACATCATGGTTGGAGAACTAATCTGAGGTTCTCTATAAAAATGGTCTCCAGGAATGCATTTAACAGTGGGAGAAATGCGTAACTCTGGGTGGGTCCTATGTAGAGAAAAAACTAATAACTGTGCCAAGTTTTTTTGCTCTACTGATATAAGAAATGAGTCAGGGGCATTACTTATTGAACATTCCTTCATAATTTTGTGATATCTAGCTCAAGATCAAAATCACAGAAAACGTGAAAAATCACACTTTTGGCAATAACTTCAGTTCTTTTAATCATAGAGACTCACTACTTGGCCCATATTGTAGCCAATGAAGTCCCACACCTTATATAACCTTTTGTTTTGACCATGACAAGTTTCGTCACGGTCGAAATTTGATGGAATTTCAACTTCCCATTTTTCCAAATTTTCATGTATGAATCTGATGTTCTTTGATAACATTAATCACCATGTAAAATGTCAGCCTGATCAGATAAATAGTTTTTTTTTTAATTATCAATGTTTGCATTGCATAAATTTTGGGTACATTTGAAGAAGTAATTTCCAGACAAGTATTTGACCCATCCTTACATTGTCAGATAGAGATATGCAGACTCACAACTGACTTATGTTCTTGTCATAAAATGATATTTATTTTTACAGAATGAAAACAAAAATATATATCATAAAAATATAAACTAAATTGATTAGACTAAGGGTTGTTATCACTAGCAAACATAACCTATTATGTCTCTATAATATGGAAGAGTTGTATCATTTTCACAACTATTCTCATTCGTAGCATACTGTCTAAAAAAAACTATTTTATCATGATTTTTCAGTTTTCTTTGTGGAAATCTGACCCATGTTCTTACTAACAAAAAATATTTCTATTCAACTTCTATCAAATAAAATTGCATCCCATTCAAAACTTTTTACATGGCGACATATTTCAATAGTAAACAACAAAAAATATAGAAGCAGTAATCACTAGATTTATGTTTAGGGTTTGTACAGATTTCCAATGTCAACTTCCAAGGACTTTTCAAAGTTTTTCAAAGCCTTCTTCAGAAAAGTTTAAGTTTTCAAAAGAAAATTGTATGTATAAACAATGATATAATAAACCAAAAAAACTTAATTGACAACAAAGTCATTTTGATTTACATACAAAACTATATGCTTGTCGACAATCATATTTACATTCCCTGACCCACTTATATTTAGTAAACCAAACGCAATTAAATGTTGCTATTGTCCTCATTGTAGATTGTTCTACGCGGTGTTCATTTTACTTTTAAATTTTGAGTTTCCGGTATTCTGGATACGCCCTTTCATCACAAAGCTACCTGATGTTATATGGGAAACATCAGATAGGTTTGTAATAAAGAGACGTAACTCTTGTATCCACAATAATACAATGTAATTTACGAACAATGTACTTTAATTTTGTTTGCAATATTTCACAAATAGTTTAATGGTATTTTTATTAATACTTAAAAAGTAATTTAATAGTATTCATTTCTATTTTATTTTTAATATTGCAAACAAATTTTTACGGGACATAAAGAATACGATTTTCAAGGCCCTCTCAAGGCATTTTCCATATTTTCAAGGATTATTTTTAAATATAAGAGAAACTCTGGCCAAGAATCAAAGTAATTTCTGACTTTAACATTATTAGCAAATTTTCAGATATTGACATTTTTGGAAGTTATTTTACCCAATAATTTCATAATTTTATAAAGATTAAAACATCAAGATTAGTTTTATAACAATTTGGTTCAGTTAAAAATTTAATCAAATAGAATAATAATTAAACAAATGACAAAATACTATTCAAATAATTTATAAATTGATTAAGAAAATAGTAAAATGGAAAAAAAATAAAAGTAAAAAGACTCCAGAGAAATGCCAGGTACAATACAGCTAATATAAAAAGAAAATGTCCAAAAAGAAACCTTAATGCAAAATTTACCTTGAATTTGATATTCTTGCTCAGGATCATCTGGAAATGCTGTGTGTAAAGCATTGACTCCTCCCAAAAGAGCAGCACCCTGCAACGTGAACACAATATGTCAGTTGCCTTGAAAGAAATTTGTGGAAGACAGAAAACAAATATATTCTCTAAAGTTGTGTTGCCCAAAGAAATTGAACTCTGATGAAACCAGTTGAAAATTTTATCAACTTACGTTTCATTAAAAAAAATTAATAATATTAAAAATCCACTCATGTAAAGTATGTGGTTTCCCCCCATTTTGTTAGTTTACTTATAACCTAAATCCAGTCATGGACACACTGTCTTAAATGCCATCTTTGTTTTTCCAAGTCAATAACCAATAACAACAACAAGCAAGAGAGATCACTAAGAACTTATCGCAAAGAAACAGAATATTTATATCTTAGTACAAAGGCAGCATTATTCGAGTAAAGTATGAGGGTGGGTGGGTGGGTGGGGGGCATATGAGCACAAGATGTCTGCCCTATTCCAAGTCAACAAACAGATCATTCCAGCCTCTCACATATTGCTCATGATGTCATAGCCAGAACACAAGACCCCCGTGCATGACTTTCATACCAGCTCTGAAACATTTTTAAGGGTCAATTGGGTAATTGATGGCCTGATGGTGTTTTCCTTTGCAAACAGCAAGTTGCTTATATGAAATACAACTTGTATCAACACTTGTTTCTTCATCAATAAACAGAATCAGCAATAAATCTCTTATCTTTACAAAGCCACCATTTGCCCATGCATGGAGTATCATTGCCATATCTGGGTTGGTGCATCATCCATTAATCTCTCCCTCTTAGACAGTCCAAAAAAAAAGAGTCTCAAATCTAATAGGTCTGCACTATCAGCCAAGCTCAAACAGGTTTCGTACTGATTTTTAATGTTCATTTTCAAAGTTTTTCAAGGCCTTTTCCAGACAAAATTCAAATTTTCAAAACAAAATTTGGGGTTTGTTTTACAATCCACAGCAATTTGAAAAAGTGATAAAAAAATCAAAAATATAACAAATAAATGTTACCATAACCAATAAAAGTTACTTTTCAATCTACCTGTATCATTTTTAGTATTTTTAAGTAGTCTTAAATACTTTTTATTTCATCTCAAATATTAACTCTCTTTACAGCTTTTAAATTTCCAACCAAGATAGCTGCTGCACATGTCTATTTTTTTTTCTTGGCCCAGCCAGCCTAATTTTAAATTATCACAATTTTTTTTTTCTTTTTTTTTTTTTGGAGGGATGGGTAGAGGTGATTCGCAATTGGAGAGTCCCACCCATGCAAGGAAAGTTTTTTTTTTTTTTTTTAGAGAGAGGGGAGAGTGAAGTTATTTTATTTATAGAGCTGCCACTACTCCTCCCGTTTGTACTCTCTCCCTCCAAATCTATATATCTATAAAAGTGAAGTTCTGTGTGTACATTTCCCTACCAAACTACTCTGGCAATTTTCAGTCTACAGACTCGAGATTTGATATAAGTGATATTGAGATTTGGAAAAATCTTTTTAATTTGTTTTCGGCGAGAAATTTGGCTATTAAGGGGTCAAAATTCAACAATTTGACCTTTGAAAAGTCTATCAAACTCCTCCACCAATTTTGGGTCTAAACACTTGAAATTTTAGATGTAGGTTACTTGGACATGGATCAAACTTTTGAATTTGATTTGAAACCCAAAAAAATAAATTGTATGGGGACAAAATTGGGGTCAATGTTAAAAAAATTTGACCTCTGAGATCTCTACCAAATTACTTGGTCAATTTTTGGTCTAAAAGTGTATTCAGCCATAAGGCAAGCTTTTTAATCGGTTTTTGGCCAAAAATTTGGCTGCCAAGGGGTCAAAGTTCAAAAGATTTGACCTTTGCGGTCTCTAACGAACTAGTCAGCCAATTTTGGGTCTAACATTTGAAATGTTACATAAAAGGTATACGGACATGCAGCAAGCTTTTTAATCAGTTTTTGGGCAAAAATTTGGCTGTCAAAGTTGAAAGAGTTGACCATTGCAGACTTTACCAAACTCCTCAACCAATTTTGGGCCTAAACACTTGAAATTTTCTTAGGTTACTTGGACATGAGTCAAACTTTTTAATATATATATATACAATATGCACATATAGTTATGAACAATACATAGGGCCCAAGCAAAGCTGAGTTGAACTTCTAATTAAATTATAAATGCAAACAAAAATAGACAGATCATGAAACTACACAAGATAGTTTTGTGATAAAGGGATGTAACTCTTGTATCCACAATTATACTATGCAATTTCAGAACAATATATTTCGATTTTATTCTCAAGATTTAAAAAATATTTTAAAGGTATTTTTATCAAAACTAAAAAAATAATTTAATAGTATTTAGGCCTTTTCAAGACATTTTTCATATTTTCAAGGTAATAATAGTAAGAAGGCCTTTTGATGTCAAAATTCAAGGACTTTTCAAGTCTGTACAACCGTGTCAAACCTCTATGATTGTTTTACAAGTACTTTAATAGAATACGCTCTGATGAACTCATATCACTTGTGTCCTCTTGGTGTTCACACACCTGACTAAGCCAACAAGCAGCAAAAGCACACCCCTTAACTTTCAAAGTTCCAAGATGCCAGAAAGCTTTCTACTCTAATAGTTTCTTTACTTGGACTGCTAGACTTTGGAATTCCTTCACTGTTTCCTGCTATCTGATTGTAACCTGCAGAAGTTTAAATGTAATGTGCACAAACATCTTGCTGTTCAAGTCCCCACAATTCCCTATTAGACATTAGACACATCCAAGTGGTTGTTGGAGGTGAAAATGACTGAAAAACAAAACAAAAAAAAACAAAAAAACAATCAGTCAAAACATGCCAGTGTTTGATAGATCAGAGTTATGACTGATCGGCATGAAGACGAGTAGAATGATAGGCTCCGTACAACCAAGGATTATCGTGAATTGACTTGGCTTGGCTTTATGAGTGCCGCTCCATCACCACTATTTGTGGAAAAGCCTTCAGCCTGCTCTCAGCCTACCAAACCAGTAGGACATTCGATACAACTTCCTGATATTTGCATATTGAACATTTTATCAATCAACTATTATTTGTTGTCTTTATTTCATCTTCCTCCAACAGTGCAAAGATGTGACAGAAGGTCAGGAAAGTGAGATTTGAAAAACCAGTATGCTTAAGGAAGAGCATTCTAGCTGAACAAAATTTGCCTGGGCAGCCTTATCAGCATTTCCTGGTAAGGGTGACTCAAGCGAGTAGCAACAAACTAACCCCTTTTCAAAGGATGAGAAGGCAACGTCAAAAAAAAAACTTAGTAAAAGTTTTTAAAAATCTGATGTTATGGAAAAAAAAAAAAATGTCCTTTTGTTTGGTGCTCATTTTGGGGCACTTGACATCTATATGATCCCAGAAGCATTGCTAAAACATGAAAAATGTGAGATGTTCAATGTGTTTTCCATCAGCAGCTGCAAAACGATGTCGACAGTCTAGGGAACTTCCTGCCACTTTTTAGGTGATTTAAAGACAGCTATTAGTCTACATTTCCTAGTTTTTAAGGATGTTATCACCATTTTATCTGCCTATTCGGGCTTATGTATTTAATTATGTTGCCACAGCGGATCAATCGATTAGCATGCTGTACTTACAGACGAAGGTTGTGGGTTCGAACTGTAATCGAAGTTAATGTCACTTTGTTGGATCATTCTATCACTCCAGAATGTATCTCACTCCCAATGCTATCTTCTACCTGTATAAGAGCCAAATACATCCTAAGATGGAGCCACATCTGGATAGCATTCTCTTTTACCTGCACAAAATCAAATTGTGGGGGTGGGGGTCGAATGTACTCTTCCCTTATTTGCAAAGTCTTTCTCTACTCTATTGTTATTTTTGTAGTAGTTGCGCAACTGAGCAACATCTCTGGATCCCCACTGTAAAACATCCACATCAAAAACTCAACCAACCACTCTTCATTTTTTTTTTCGCTTTCTTCCTCTTTGTACCTGGAGCTAAACAGAACTTTCATGAGCAGAATCTCTTTCCAAGAGAACGCAATATCACAGCTGGCTACAGCATGATCATTTCCAAGTATAATATTAACAAATTCTTGCTGAGCTGTCTCATTAAGTAATCAAATTATGCCTAATCCAATCAGGATCTGCAATCTTCAAAGATGTTTGTTTCCTCACGCACAAACCATTAATCTCTGCCCTCAAGTGGCCTTTGGGTCTTGATGAGTAATGACTTATTAGATTAAAAATAAGTAAACTCCAAGCAGAGAATGAGAAGGAGAAAATAAGAAGAGAGAGAAGGAAGAAAGCTGCTTATTCTTATTAAAAATGTCTGCATTTCCTAATTGCCACAGTGGTTCAATTGATTGTACTTTATAAACAGAGGTTGTAGGTTCAAACTTCACCCGGCGCATAAGTATTTTAATTCTGATTTTATCTTAAAATTACCTTAAACATTTCAAATTACAAAAATAAGCGAATTGTTTAGCTTTTTTTTTTTTTTTTTTTTTTTTCCTGTAATCCAGATATAAGAACCCCACACAATATCTGACAACCCTGTTAAAATATGTAGATTCACGCTTTGTAAAGATTAAATTACATCTGTCTTCTCAAAAATTTAAAAATGTCTTTTGTAACTGACCTGCATTGTGGATTCCATCAAAGTGATAGCAACGATGGCATCCTGTATTGTCACAACTTCTCGTAGCATCAGTCGAGCATGGGCTTCACAAAAGAAAAAGGAACAAATCATCCTTTTATGTAGAGATAAATAAAAATACAACCAAATAACAACTCAAACATGTTATGCCAAAACACTACAACAAAATAGCTGTTTCTTTTTCTTCATATATAATCATTCGCAAGAATTTGATTAGCTGATGGCCCCCAAAAGCTAAAATCAAGATGAATTTCCCCGTTTAGGGACCACATCCCATTGTGTTTGTGGAGAGAGGGCAACATAAAAAAAAAAAAAACTTTCTTTCCTGAAGAACTCTTCAATCAATTTCATTAAGAATGTCAAAATAAGGAGAAAGACACGTAACACGTAAGTGGATTGGAGGGGAACATGAAGTTTTTCTTTGATGAAACAAAAGTCATCTAACTCCCCTTCACCACAATCATGAATTTCTTCAAGTTTTAGACTTTAACACAAAATTAACATTTTCAGCTTTCAGAGAAAATTATCATGAAAGGGAAAAATCAGTATTTAAAAAAAGAAAAAAAAGAAAAAAGTAGATTTTGATAAAAAAAGCTAAAACGTCACATGTGTGAGGTTCTAGCAATTTAAATGGAAATCCGCTTTTTCTGGATAAAAAAAATTGCAGAATTCCACTAAAAAGCTATTTCAGTTGTGCAAATTATAGTTAGAACAACATGCAAAAGGCCAACTTTCAGTATTCACATAGGGTGCCAAATTATTTTTCTTCCTTTTTTTTCTACAACAACAGGAAAGACGTTTGCTCTTAATATCAGCAGTAATACTAGTTTTTCTTTTTGCTCTTCACAAACAACAGTCCAAAAACGAGATAACAAATACACATTCAAAACACACAAACATTACACGCAACAGCAAACTGATTTTCAAGCAAAAATCACACTCCTTTTATTCAACCTTGCTGAGCGGTTACTATAGATAGCAACCATAAAGTGAAATAAGATCTCTATTGTCCCTTTCTATTGCAGAATGCATAGATACTCGATGGCTGACTGATGGTCCAGCCACAGATCTCTCATATCAGAAATTACTCTGCATTCCATGTTTGTAAAGAATGTGTTCTGTAACATATCCAATGTAACTGATTGGTTAAACGTTGGTATTGAGAGCTTCATACCCTCCAAGAAATTTCAACAGAAACCAAACAACCCTCCATGGTACATCCTTAAATGTGCTGCCACCATTCTTCACCGAAATTACTATTTCAATTGCTTTCAACAAAATAGTTGCTGTGAAATCAAAGCTGCTTTCAGTACTACCTGCACTCACTTATAGAAAAAAGAGAATCCATTAAATCTAGCGTACTTGTACAGTTTAATCAAGACATTAAAAAAATGAAAATATCGAAAGGTTATGTTGCACGTATCCGTTATGGAACGGAGTTCTCAGAAGAAAAATTTCACTTAATTCCATCAAGTAGTTTTTTGTTACGATACCGAGCAAAAGGTTCGATTTTTAGGAAGAAAAGCTAGTATTAAAGATAGGGGAGGGAGTGTCGGCGCTTTAAATGGAGTTATCTCCCCATGGCGTGTTTAACAAATTCCATAATGGCTGACTTCAATGCGCACTCATAAGAACATGTTTTTCCGCTGTAAAAAAAAAAATCTACTCGATCAAATTAAATGAAATTTTTTTTCGGAGATCTTCAGTCCAAAACGGATACGTACAATATAACCATTTTTCGATATTTTCATTTTTTTAATGTCTTGATTAAACAGTACAAGTACCAAATCTAAAGTGGTTGAGCAGTTCCAGCTCAGGGTTGGTGATGATTAAAAAAAAATCCATACTATCACATACATACTTAATCGATATTGTAAAACTGCAAATTATCACTAAGGCCAGAGAGATATTAAAATAATGTATCATACGCTTACCCTGAGAGAGTCGAATCATACTCTGTAGCAAACGCATAGTAGTCCGTGCAGCATTTCTAGTATCTGCACATCGCTGTGCACGATAGTAAGCCTGTAACACTCTAGGAAAAAAACAAACAAAAAAAAACAATAGGTAACCACTGATACAACGAAATATTAAAAAGTAAAAAAAAACAAAACAATTATAATTCATTGTTATTATTCGTTTTCAAACGGAAATAACTCTTCTAAACATATAGAGACATGAAATATTTTCTCTGCTAGTTGCGACGTATGCACTAACATGACTGAATGTCCTCCAAGCCCTACGATCTTCGCCCAACGTTTTCAAATGGTTTATGTTCATGTTCGTCCATTCACAAATGTTGTCTATCCATCTTTTATTTTCTCTATTTTTTTGACTGAACTTCGTTGTATTATGCTTTCAAACCAAAATTTTCATAGTCCCACACTGAGACCAAACCATCTCAAAACTTTACATTTGATGACAAAGGATATTGATGATATGCAAGGGGTTTTTCGGAAATTTTTTTATATACGATAGATGAACTGCTTATCAAGGCCCAGAGGCCACTCACGAATAAAAGGTTAATGAGTGTCAGGTGATGATCGGTGATGGTGGAAACTGAGACCAATAAGGGAGTCTCTCCCTGCAACCTCTCCCACAGAAGAGACGTTATGAGCCTGTCTTTGTTTTATCGTTACTTTCATGGCAAGTGCTGCTCTGAGCTCCAATCTCTGGTCCCCCTTCGCCAATCTTTCACGATAAACACCTGTCTAGCTGAAACCGCTGTCAAAAACTCTTTATCTGTGCCAAAACCAAAATGTAGATTCCATGAACAAAGCTTCTTTCTTAGTAGTGCATGCCAGTGGAACTCTCTTCTGTCTGCCTGTTTCCCAACTTGGATGTTTTCAAGTCCAACATAAACAAATTCCTGATGAACCGTCCCCTTAAGTATGACACTTTATCAAATCTCCAATACTAACAATTACTACGATACTATCCCATTGATTACTGTACACACAATAACCCTTATCCTCGAGTGGCTTCCGGGCCTTGATAAGTGGTGATTACCATGTAAAAAAAAAAAACAAAAAAAAACAAACAAAAAAAAAACAAGAGAAACGAAAAGGACAGATTTCGATTGACACTATTTTGGCACCTGTAAACCAATATATAACCAACTTGTGTGAATTTTCACCAGCAAGATTTATTTTTTATGTAGAGTGCATTTTTTTATCATATGTATCTACAAACTTTTTAATAAAACTATTTCAATCAAACTTTTTAATAGCAGTAATTTTAATTTTTTAAATAAGGAAAAACTCGCTGTTTCAATCCATAGTGTTCAATTTTGGGAGGAACAAGCTTCCCAAAATGAGGTATTCTGGATTAGTATGGAAAAAAAAAAAAAAAAAAAAAAAAAAAAAACGGAGTTACATATTATATTTTGGTAGACATTTTTTATTTTTAAATAATAATAAAAAAAAAATAAAAAAACCAAAAGAACAAATTATATTGTTTACAAAACATTTTATTTGGAACAGAATTTTCCCTAAATTAAAAACTGACATTGAGAATTTAGGACGCTGATTTTTCCTATCCGTGGTCAGTGAGGGAGAAAGCCTTCTAGACTGAGGCAATCTTTTATTTTTATAAAGATGAAGTGTAGTATCACAACATGTACTACATTTTGCTCCTAGCCAAATGGTCTAGGACAGTTTTCAAAAAGATTGTCTATGTGGGTTTTTAATACAATTCAATATTTATTTAATTCTTCATTAAAACATTAACCTTAGCAACAATAAATTAATATTTTTAAACATTAAATTTTAATTTAGTCTCATGATATGCAATGCTCAGTTGTAGATCTCAGTTAGATTCCTATCTGAAGGAATTCCTGTGGCATGAAAGACACTCAGAAAATACCTTTTTCAAATTGTGTGATATGAACTCTGCACAACATCCATTTATTTAAATATATTTTGTCCCTTACATTTTATTTTGCTCTTGTGAGAAAGCAAGCAAATAGCAAAGTATATTTTTTCTTTATAAAAAATAAAATTTACCAAAGGATTCGAAAATAAAATTATCTATTTAAAAAATTTTTCTTATTTATAATTGTTGCTTACATGTGTGATTTTATTATGCATAAAGATTACCTCAGTCTAAAAGGATTTTTTCTTCACTGACTACAGACAGGAAAGATCAGTATCCTAAATTCCCAAATCATACATCGTTTTTTAATATAGGAAAAATCTTAATCCGAACAAAATGTTTTGTAAATAATATAACTATTTTTTTTTTTTTTGCTTATTTAAAAAACAAAATGCCTACCAAAAAAATAATATATAACTTGGATTTTTTTTCTCCCTTTCTTATACTAATCCACAGTGTCTCATTTTGGAAAGTTTGTTCCTTCCAAAATTGAACATTGGATTGGAACAGTGGGTTTTTCCTTATTTAAAAAATAAAATGCTTGCCATTAAGAAGTTTGGTTTAAATAAAACTTTTTTTTTTTTTTTAAATGAAGCAAACTTTTCTTATGAACAATTATCCTTATGATTTGAATAAGTGGAGTGAAAATTGTTTTCAGTTTTTACATAAAACTTGAACTCATCGGCCATTTTCCTTCTAAGCCATTGTTTCTACTACTCTCTTGTTGTGAAACAAACATTTTATTTTAAATAGATTATTTTATATAAGTCACAAAAAGACTTTATTTCATTTCGTTTGACCTATTTCCATTCCATGTTCAGCAAAATACACAATTTTTCAGCTACTGCATATTACTTTCCCAATAAAATGATCTGGTCAGAAAACTTTGCGTTCACCATTATCTTATATTTAAAAAAATGCTAAAAACATTTAACAGACTCTCTTGAAAATTGTCTTTGAAAATATTTATTATTATTACCATCAATAAAGCATCAACTTTTCAAATTATCTAAAAACAAAATTATGAAAAAACCTTTTTATGTAATTGTTCAATTTTGTATTCCAGTGTCGGCTCAAAATTATCAGAGAATTATTTTTCTTGAATCAGATTCTGGTCATTTCCCTTGAATCATTATTAGCCAGTGAGAGAACGTGATTTTCTACTTCCAGAAACAGAAGCTATATCTAAATTCTATTCATTCGACAAATTTACAAAACAGCTTTCTCATTCCTGGCTTGAAGGACCAAGCGATAAGACACAGCCGAATTGGCTGCTAATTTTGGCAGGCCTTTCACTAACCCAGATTTAAGTAGTGTCCAGATTTCTTTACAACATTAAGCTCCTAGAAACACACCATCTTTCTATGGCCCTTTTCCTCTGGTCTCAGCATCAGGTTCCCATGATTTTCTTGTTTTGTTTTATGGCATATCAACCATTTTGGACTATTTAATGCCAAATCTGGTCATTTTGGTAAAAGCTTTTATGATTCAAGTTCCTTCTATCTTTAAATATTTATTCATGGTGTTTAGTTTGATTGTTTTGTAGAGGAAAATTGTTGTTTTTGTTTTTGGCTTTGCAGAACTTAAGTTTTACAAAATAAAAAACAATGCTTGATGCATTTTAGATCAGAAATCCGGTATCTTCAGACAGCTTGATCTAGTATCACCAGCCCAGGCTTTCAAAACTACAACAACAAAGTAATTCATGTTTATTTGCACACTATTTATTGCTTATCTCTATTTGTTGATCCTAGCAATACATCTTTATTAATTGTCTTGAGATAAGTAATGTAACTATAACTGTAAGAGTTATTCCCCTTTGCAATTTGCCAGTGTAAACTCAGAAAAGATATTCATCTTTTACCATGTCCTCTTCTGTAACTAATTGGTAAGAGGTATTTATGACCTTAACACCGCCTTTTTGAATCGACCAGCATGCAAGTAAGAAAGTAGCATTTGGTCTAGGCAAAAAACAAGGTAACCACACAAATTCTCTTGAATTAATCTATGTTCAACTCCAATTATTATTAGTTTTTTTTTTTTTAGAAATATATATGGGAGTACATTTGTTTATTTTAAGTTTTTACTTTGAATAGATATCTTTCGTTTACGTTTTGTTTGAAACATGTGCACTTAATAATTCCTTCACCAATCAAATCTATCTTCTGCAGATTCTTTGACCCAAGTTGCTGCTGTTGTTGTTGTTACAGTAGCTTTCCCATAAATAACTATGTCTGATTTTCACCCCCTTTATGTATCAGGTTCATATATCCTAATTTGACAAACCGTAAAAATAAGCATATATATAAGTTCAACAATTGTTTCATCATTACTCTCCTTTTATTTTTCTTTCAACCACACTGTGTTATTTGCAATGACACAATACACACAATGATAATCATCTGTTTTGGAAAGAAACTCCCTAAAAATATCAAGCAATATAATTCCTCACAAGTTTAACATAAAATAGTGATAATAAAAACATACACAGCTTGTTATAAAAGTACTTCGTTTATTTCAAAATATAACCTTTCTGTTTTCGAATGACAGTTTGACAAGTCTAGTGGCATGCGTGATGAGAGTGATGGTGGTGTGAAGAAAAATGTATTGTTAGCACCCTCTCGTATCGCTCTCTCATCTCCAAACTGCTTCTCCCTGTATATCTTTTTATTTGGCTAAGATGGTGTTAACATTTCAACCATGTATTGTTTAAAAAATGTGGGTCAAATTCGCTGACCAGGGTTTTTAAGTCCTAGAATTTGACCCCTTTTTGACGTAATCTCCCGGGCCTTGCATCCAAACTTGTGACCGACTTTTGTTTGACTTCACTCCCATGGCATCTGGATTACCCAACACTATTACATATTTATAATGCCATTATTTATTTCATTATTTATGTCATGTTGAAATTAGTAAAAATTACAAAAAAATGATTGATTAAAAGATTTACCAGCAAACTATGTTACAAAAAAACATGGAAATTAAAGATTTGTTAGAATTCAACTAAAATACAAATCTTTATGATGCATGTATACGTCACGGAACGAAAATTTTATATTCCAAAAATCACATAAATTGATTAAGTACTTGTTTCTTTTTTTAATAACAAAAATAAATTTTATGATGATTGAAACAGAAAAGACAGCCGCCATATTTCTATTTTAAAATGGCAGATTTTCAAGTCCAATTATTTTATCAAAATCATACATCGCAGTTACCTCCCTTGAATTTTAAATCTTCACCATTAACAAATAAAAAATTAAAAAAATAGGTATTAGTGTTTTGCCATTTTCTATTTTGAAATGGTGGATTGTAATTGAAAACAAGGGAAATCATAAACTGCAGTTACTTCCCTGGAACTCTGCGACAAATATGATAAATCTATATAAATCAATGAATTTTATTTTTACTTATAATTATTTTTCTACTTGATCATTATTTTAAATATTTTTATTTAATAAAAATTTTTTTTTTAATTTTCATCTAACAACCTGAAGCAAATAGGAACGAAACTCATTAACTTCAGCTAAAAATGCAAATAAAAAAATATCTATTAAGTGATTTCAGGATCTCCAGATGTGTTGGGTTTGATTTTCAAAAATAAATTTGAAAATATTTGTACAAATAGAAAATTAAAAAGAGAATTTTTATATTCTTACTTACGAGCTAGCATCTTCTGAAAGTTCCGGATTAATAGTCTTTATCATTGATAAATAAATTTGCATTTTATCCATTGACCAGAGATCTTTTTCGGAAGTTTCCATATCACCTAGAAAAAAAAAAATTAAAAAAAGCTATAATAAACATCCACTAATTTGATGATTTAAAAGTTTTTTTTACAAACGTTTGTAGTAGTAGTAGTACTAGTAGTTGTAGTAGTAACATGATCAGTTACCATGTTATATCATCATCATCATCATCATCAGTTTAATGACCATTTTACATACTGACAAGTGTTGGATGGAGAAATTGATATCCAAACTAACCTATCTCTGGCCAGGCCTTTATTTATCTCTCTTTCTCTCAGATCCGTTTTTTATCACTTCTTCTCATGATTTTTTTGGTCTTCCCTGCTTCCTCAGCTGTTCTACATCTACTAACTCAAGAACTCTCATTCATTTTTTTCAACATGGCTATATCACATAAGTCACCTGTTCTGCACACATCTCCCTATTGTGTCCAGATTTAATCTTCCTGAGATCGCCAGTTCTAAACCAGTCTTTAACACACACATTTCACATCCATTGTACCAGTCTTGTATCATTTATCTCCATACCATGCACGTCCCTAACCCTCATCAGCCAGGTTTCACTTCCATACATCATCACACTGTGTTAACATCCTTCTTCCCTCAGTTGATAATAGTAATGCTCTACTGGTTAATACTGGCAGGTTCCTTTCTGAATTTTTATGGGTTGAGTTTCAAAAGAAAAAAGAAATTAAAATTTAAAAAAAAACAAAAAAACACTAACCACCAGGAGTTTTGCCTTGTAGAATATAACTGGAAATAACTTTATCCCATTCTTCATTTTGTTTGTCCAACAAAACCATCACCAAGTCAAAACGACTAAGCAAAGGGCTGGCCAGGGCAACGTTTACACATATTGACTGGAATAGAAATAAGGATAAGATATAGCAAAACAATTTGGTGCTTCTTTGTTATTAGAGCGAAATTAGAAATACTGATTAATGAAAACAGTTTTCGAAAACAATTAGCAAAAATTGAGTTTTGCAAAAAAAACAAAAAAAAAACAAGAGAGTTTCAATCGCAACAAGGGAGGTAATTATTTTCTGAAAAATTTTAAAATCTTACACCAATTTAGCAAGACTCAATTTTTGCTAATCGCCTTTGAAAACTGTTTCCATTAATAATAAATTTTCTAGCTTATCGTTTTTCATAATTTTTTGATATTTCATTACTGTGACATGACAATTCAATAGATACATTGATTTCGCTTGAAATTCAATATTTCAAATTTCGCTCTGATAATGAAAAAGCACAAACAATGTTGTTAATTTGTTTATACGTAATGAATACACAACAATAAACCTCCTAGCGAATATTAAACTGAACATAAGAAAACCTACTAATTTCCAAAGTGCAAAAATCTAAAAGATTTGAAGGTCCTTATTAAATGTTAAATAACTCAATGTCTGTGTGTTCACTATAGAAATAAAAATTAGAGATTCTATATAAAATCTAAAAGTATATTCTTATGTAAAATTTACTATGGAAGTGTTGCCAAATCTGTAAGTACAATCTTAAAGAAGAAATAACAATAAAAGATTATATAAAATAATATAAAAAGTATTACTCAAGAATTTGAATGGAAAACATTTTTCTTAGTGTCTCTGAAGATTTTAAAAACATGGAACAAAAAGCATTCTAAGCCGTTCATTCCCGAACCTTCTCTAGAGATAGCTATAAATAGCGAACGCTCGTTATTTTTAACTCAGTTATAACACAACGTTGGGATGTAATGAGAGGTGACCCCCTATTATAACTTCGACCGAAGGAAAACACAAGAAAACTAGAGTCGTTAATAATAATTATCTTTTTTTTTACTCTTATTTTTCATTGATATGTTTGTGGTGTTCCGATACCCCTAGACTAGGAACAATTCTGTAACATTTCAAACATATCCTATTATGATGAGAAAAAATTCTCTAGGGAAGATAATAGAAGTGGTTCTAAAACTCCAACTGACCGATAGAGACTTCACATATATAGATTAGATTTTAATGAAATTGTAATTAGATATGCATTCATTTGCATAGGACAAGTTGCCAAACCTGGAGAGACATTATAAAATGTGGTTGGCACGAAAGAGACGGAACGTGGTTGGCACGAAAGAGACGGGATGTGGTTGGCACGAAAAAGACGGGACGTGGTTGGCACGAAAAAGACAGACGTGGTAAAAAGATGTGTGCATGATGCCAATATATTTTCCATATACGTTTTTATTCCAATTTAACCACAAACTATTCTAGCCTTATTAGAACTATGGTGTATAGACAATTTGACATTCGGCTAATTGCCGAATACGGTGGTGCAGCAACGGACACTCCAATCATGGAATGGTTAGAAGATCCAGAGTTGACTTGTGAGTTGTGTGAACTAACCAAAGTGGAGCGAGTCCTGCCACTACGATTGAAAGATGTAGCTCAGGAAATATATCAGCAGCTTTCGGAAGAACAACAGAATGATATTGATAAATACCATCAAGTTATGGAGAAGAATAAAATGCAATACAGATGGATTTTATAGAAAAAAGTCATCGCTTTTAAATGAAGAATTTAAAATGCAATTCAGTTCGATTTTCTAGAAAAAAGACGCCACTTTTAAATGAAAAACTTAAAATGCGATTTGGTCGACTTCAATGAAAAAGTTGCTGCCTTTAAATGAAGACTTAAAATACAATTAAAGTTGGATTTTTTTTATTTGGCGTCATCATGATGTGTGGGCTAGCTGTGTGCTTAGCCGTGTAGTGTGGGCTAGCTGTTCTGGAGGCCCTGGACATGGGTTTGTACGAGCTGATCCATAAGGATCATGTGGGGTGGGGGGGATTAGATATGCATTAATTTGCATATAGAGTTGGCAGTCATGGAGGGAAGATATGATTAGCATGAAAGAGGAGATGTGGTTGGGTCAAAAGAGACGAGGTATGATTAGCATGCAATAGATAAGATATGGTTAAAAGACGTGTGCGTGATGGGAATATATTTTATATGTATATATATCTTTTTTATCCTAATTTGACCACAGAAATTTAAACTACATATATATGACACATACAGATTCCCGGAGTTCAGTAAAAAGATTCCAAAGTTTAACAAGAGACATCTGAAGAACGGTCGGAAGTTACATTGAACAAAACATGAGAATAACACTCAAGACGAGAACAGTAGTCTAAATGATTCACATAATACAAGCAATAGTTGTCTTCTTTTTTTTATTGAATATTTTTTCTTCTTTGATTTCAAGTAATGAATAGAAATTACATTGTGGGTACTAATGCAAAATAAAGACTGTGCTATTGTAAAAAATTTTTGGACAGTTTTTCATAAAATGCCCGAATGCTGAACTAATAAAATCAAAATAACCAATGTCATTTAAGAAAACACTTATTTGCTAACATTCGTTTATTATAAAAAAATATATTTATCTTCATTATAATGAAATAAAAGAAAAAAAATCATTAAAATATTTTTTGTTTTCTATCAGTTGTTTGTTATTCAAAAAATAAATATTTATTTACAAAACTTACCTTACAATGAATGTTTTTCTCCTTGATTTGAAATTTTTTAATAAGTTTCATAAAAATTGTCCAATAATTATTCATTGTATTTTCTTTATAACAACAAAAAGAATATCATTTTCATTTTTTTAATTAATTTTTCATTGAATTATCTTCATGATAACAGAAATAATATTTTTTTTATTGAAAAAAGTAATAACAAGTTGACGAAGCCAGCTAGTACATAAGTTAAACAAAAGCAATAACTTTGCTTCTTGGCAAAAATAAATAGATTGCCTCTTTCCTAATCAAATAATTCTAAATTTGATCTGCCATCACTAGTCAGTGTCTGGTCGGTACAGATCACAATTAATAACCCAGGACTGCTTGTTATGTTGCATTTGCAAATTTACACCGGATCTCTGCTGGCAAAGCCATAAGGACCATGTTTTACATACAGCACTTGGCATTACCAATGTGGTTATCCATCGACGTACATGTAAACAACATTGGAGCAGTTCAAGAGGATACAAAAAAAAAAAAAAAGAAAAAAAGAAAAAGACTTCCTCAATCGAAATTCCTAATGAACCGCCCCCTTAAGTAAACACTTCATCAAATTTCCACACTAACGTAATGTACTTGCAATAACCCTTATCCCTGAGTGGCTTCCGGGCCTTGATAAGTGGTGATCACTGTGTAAAAAAAAAAAAAAAAAAAAAAGACTTCCTCAATCGAAATTCCTAATGAACCGCCCCCTTAAGTAAACACTTCATCAAATTTCCACACTAACGTAATGTACTTGCAATAACCCTTATCCCTGAGTGGCTTCCGGGCCTTGATAAGTGGTGATCACTGTGTAAGAAAAAAAAAAAAAAAAAAAAAAAGAAGAGATCTGGCCCATCATTACGTAGACCTCTACAAATACAAGCAAAAACAATCAATCCTTTAGTAAGTGAACTGAAATTGCTTTATTTTGATCTGCAAGAAAAATTAAGAAAGTGTAAGGGGAGATATTACCTGATCCGGATCATACTGTCCTTTAGGATTCGTAGCAGCAAGAATAGTGGTTCTTGTGTTCAGTTTACAAACCATCCCCGCCTGAAAATAGAAACCGACATAAAAATAAGAAAATATTTAAAAAGGAATAAAACCACAGAGTTTGAATCCCAATGTAAGTATAGCTCATTTTCAAATGCAGAGTAGACCAGCACTTACTTCCAATTTTTATAGTGCTAAATGCTGAATAAATCGGTCACAGGACACCACTTTATTGCTGAAAATCCAAAAGATATTCTCTTTGTTTTAAAAAGTAAATGATTTGATAGAAATGTCTCACTGAAGTCAGCTTTGTGTCTGGAGAGCAGCTGTATTTTATGTTCAGTGAATGTGTCCTCTGGGCGGCTGAACAATGACCACCAACAAAAGACCAGAATGAGCCAAGGATAAAGCAATCTCAGGAGAATAGAAAGAGAGGAGAATAGCTTGAAGAGGAGAAAGAAGAGTGGAGTTGAATGTTGGAGAGCAGTTAGCCAGAGGAAGAGGGAGGGTGGATGCAAAAAGCTGAAAATATCTCAATGAGAACACCCAACAGATATTCTCTTTGTTTAAAAATAATAAATGCCTCATTTGATAGAAGTATTCCACTGAAGTCAGTGGATTGGAACTTGGCAAACTCATGGCTCAATAAACTATTTCCTTGGTCAACAATAATTTATAAAGTTGCTGCTCATTTGCTATTTTGATTTTAACTAAATTTTTAAATAGTATTAAGGTCATCTCTAGGAATTATCTGTTATTATTGATTTCTTTTGCTTCTTTTTTTATTTTTCTTACACAAAAGCAACAGTTTTTTGCTAGAATTTGGAAAATTGATTAAAACAAACGTTTAAAAATGTCATTCAAAAAAGAAGCAAATATTCCCTTTATATTAAAAAAAAATGTTAAACTGAATATGAAATGGTGTCTCTCATATCGGTTGTGCAACAGGTATAACATTGTTGTCTATTCTTATTTTGAATTGAAAATTTTCTTCTTCAATCCATGGCCATTCCATTTTTTTATTGCATTAACTTTATATAGGGTCACCGAGTGTTGCCAGTTGTGGAACACATTTTGCAAGGTAATTGATGAGACCTAAGAAACTACATATACCCTGAATATCCCGAATGTTTTAGGAATTTCTAAATTTCCGATTGCTTTTATTTTTGAGTCAGTCTGATCCCTGTATTGAACACTAAAAAAAAACAAAAAAAAAACATGGAATTTGATTTCTTTACTATGGAATATGCTTTTATATTGTGCAATTGTGAGGTTGTTTTCTTTCAATGTGCCTAATACCATATCTAAAGTTCTGTTATGTTCTTGTGTCTTTGCCCCAGATTAGAATGCGTCTGCCCCATTGCAGCAGTTAGAGATTTTCTGAAAGATTTGTTGAAACAATTGTTGCTCTTCTTCAGCCGTGGATGTAATGCCCATAGCCAATACCTTCTGTTGGTGAAGTCCGAAGTTGCATGAAAAGGGATCACAATGATGATATATAGTTAGTTGTTTTTCTTTTTATTTTCAGGATTGTTTATTTTTAAATGTAATTTTATGAAGTCTTTCTTTTTAAACACCATTTTCAAATGTTTTTGTATTAATACATCTTTTCAAAATTATAGCACAAAACTATTGCCTTTGTGTAACATTTTTTAAAAAAGATTAAAAAGTCGATAATGACATGATTTCCAGGGATGACCGTAATACTATTTGAAAATTTAGTTGAAATCAGTCTCAAAATAGCAAAGCCTTCATTGTATGAACAGATGGGCATTGGCTTCATATATTATCAAAAAGATATTTTTTACTGAGGAGTGTTATGAGAGAGCATTTTACAGCAGATTTTAGTAATTTGAAACAAAGCAAATAATTATTTTTTATTTAGATAAATTAAGTGTTATGACATTCCATTTTCCTTATAAAAAGGAACAATCTGGAATAATGAAGAAAATTCCACTACTACTAAATTCTACTGCATTAGTTGTTAATTAAGTTGCTGATTTGCTGTTAAGAACTCTGGTAATGTTTCTAGGATCCAACTGAAAAAAACTCCTTAAAAGTTAACCACTGCATCATTTGAAGAAATTGGAATTTCGGTAAATACAAAGATTTTTGTATATTCCTCACTGATCAAAGAACTATATTTCAATATTCTTATTACTAGATTTTACCCATACATGAAACATTTGATTTTTAAGTTAGTAGTTATCTCCCTTTTACTATCAACGTTATAGACCTTATAATCACTTTCAAAGCTAGTAGCAGTAATACTAAGTAAGTGTATTTACTTGTAAATATTATTTGTATTGTTTTGTTTTATGTTAAAATAAATATTTCTTTATTTTAACTTTGAGTTTTATTAGTTTCTTTTTCTTTTAATTTGTTGCTCGTTCATATCCTTGGACAGACATGTAACAGAAGGCACTACTTATTAAAACATTCGCTGCTAACTATGAGTATACTTGTACCCTTGGCAACGAAAATAAACTGAATAGATTTATAGCTAGCAGCGAATGTGTTAAGACCCAAAAGCCACTTGAGGATAAGGGTTAAAAAGCCACTCACTTTTGCCACACTAATTGTTTGCTGCTCCATTGCTTCATGAATGCTTGCCTTATCTGCTTCACGGATGCTGTTGAATTCATCAATACAGCAAATTCCTCCATCAGCCAAAACCAAAGCACCGGCTTCCAGCATCCATTCACCACCATCCTAAAAAAAAAAAAAAAAAAAAGCACAACACACCAGGATGAAAAATAATTCTCATAACTGTTATAAAATCATACAACTGCGTTAGTAATTTTTTTTTATATTATTATCATTTCTGATTAACTGAAGAATAAAATACACTTGCCATTGATTTTTTATTATAAGGAAAAAAAAAAAAAAAAAAAAAAAAATCACAAAATTTTTGTGCTTTCAGGTTTTTAAATAACAATAATCTGACTTGAAATATTTAGAAATCATGGAAGACAAAACAGAAAATATGAAACTCTACTTTAAAAAGATATAAGGAAATAAAATTTTATGATTAATTAATGAGTGAAAACCTTTCTTTCCTCCATTCATGACTAACAAAAAGTCAAATATTGATCAGGATTAAATATAAAATCAGTGAAACTGATTGAAAATAAAGTTTTTGTTTTTACTAATACATGCCAAAACTTACTGACTAAACAGATTTAAGTATGTACCTTTCGTTAACAAAGTTATTCAAATCAAAGAAATAGCAAGAACACTGTCTATACTTTATACATGTTAATTAAGGTTAAATATTATCTGGTAGTAATATACTTTTGAAATGAAGTGTAAAAATAATTCTCCAAATTGGAATGAACCTTGTACTAAGAATGTATAGCGCTTGCATGATAAAATTAGAATCAACAATCACCAAAAGCTCAGCATTCAAATCTATCCAAAATGGCTTGGACATATTTGACAACTAATTTTGCAAAATATTATGATTATTATGATTGATATTACCTTTTTTTTTCATTGAAATTACCATGCAATGACTGTTTTCGATTATAATTATACTTTTCCTTTAATTTTTAACTATTTGTTACTGTTTTAAACATTGGCCATCGTTTTCAGTAAACAAAACAAAGTTTTTGTTTGGTGTTTTCTTAAAAATTAAAAAAAAAAAACAAAAAAAAAAACAAAGGTTTGTTTCGTACCTTCCAGGAGTTTGCGTAACCTGACCTAAATATGCCGACTGTGAAGCAATCTCTATTCTCCATAAGTACCACACATTTGAATAATGAAATATATCACACAAATTGCTTTGTATTTTTAAGATATTTTTTTAGTAATTTGAAACCAAGCAAACAATGTATTTTTTTTAGATAAATTAATTATAAGAATATCAATCAAAGATGAAAAATAAAATATCAATCATTTGGACTAAATTCTTAAAATTACTTACTCTGACAGCAGTAACAGTAAGACCTGCAGAAGTGCTACCAATTCCTGTGGTAAGAACAGCCCGAGGCATCACCTTAGTTGCATATTTCAGGAACTGTGACTTACCGGTACCTTCAAGAAAGAGAAAAAAAAATTAATATCACTATCTAACATATGAAGTTGTCGAGTTAGATTTTATAAGTTGGACCTAAATAACATTTTAACTGATAAATCAAACTTTGCTTCTGGCTAACCAATTTTAATTTGTTATTGTTGTACCATGTTATTGGCAATATAACAAATTTTGTTGCAATTTATTTTTCTGTTAATTATTTCGTCCCACTCAGAAAACTGCTAGTATGAAATATTTTTACATAATCATCTTAAAAAAAAAACAAAAAAAAAAACAGCAAGGGGAGTAATTTATACTTTAGATTGAAGAATATAATAAAAAAAATATTAAAAGACTAAAATGACTTTCTTGCAACACTGAATAAGTATGTGATACTATTAACCCCCCCCTTCCCCCAAAGTATTAGAAATTAAATAAAAGAAGTTTATTAACAAAAAAAAAGGAAGTTGTTCGCAAAGAAACACAAGAGAAAGCTAAGATAGGATTATTAATCAAGGTGTAGCATGGAATGGGAACAAAAATGAGTTTTGCAACAGTTTATAAACAGCTTTGGGTTTGTGACTATTAAGGACAATAGCGAATTAGACAGTCAAATGCAAATTGTGGCAGATCGACTGACAAACACGATCTTGGCAGAAGACGTAAATATAGACGTTAGCATGTAGAAGGTTGATGGTGTCACACACACACCCAGAGTGCAACTGATATTTCCAGGATGGAAGTTGGAGGTTGTGCATTTTGTGTTTTTTTTTTATTTTATTTTTATACTTGTGAACCTGTGCGTGCCCCCTCAGCAGCTGCTAATATGAGAGACAATGACACAGCTAAAAAAGAAGGCAAAGGATAAGAATACCACAGAAACAACGTTGGGGGTCGTTGGTTGTTGAGTGGACGAGGATGTGGTTGCACAGGTACAGCTAGTCACCAAATATTCTCAAATTAATCAACAGATTTTTTTTCAGTTGATATAATAACTAGTTGAAGTAGTTATCTGTATAGGGTTTTAAAAATATTTCTCATTTGTAAGTCAACTCAAGTGAAGGTGGCTTTTTTTTTTCACTTTTATAATCTAATGTCAGATATCAAAATTCAAAATTAATCATTTATACTTTTAAGAAGGCTTCCTAATTTAATATGTTATTTGAAAAAATAACGATAAGCGAAAAATTGAATTTCAACTAAAAGCAATGTTATCTACTTAATTGCCAGATTGAAATTAGTCATGTATCTAAAAATTACAATAATTGATAAAGTAGAAAAATAATTATTGAAGAAAATTGCAAGTTTTACTGAAAGAATAAATAGATTCCAAACTTTGAGTTACTTCCGTTGTTTAAGTTACATTTCAAAAGAATAATGGTGGATCGCTGAATCATGAAAGTAAATGTTTTATGTAATGTAGTAACATGTTACTAATTTTGACATGACAATTAAGTAAATAACATTGTTTTTAGTTGAAATTAAATTTTTGGATTTTTGTTATTATTCCAAACAACCACCATAATTTCCCTACAGCTGAAAACAAATGAAATATTTACTTTTCAAAACGAGAAATTTAAGACATTTAGCAAGAAAGAAAAAAAAAATTTCTTTAGAATATCTCTGTAGGTTAGCCCTTAATTCACAGTAACTCCTTATATCTCGGTGGCAATTTGCTTTATTTGGAGGTAATAGGAGTAAAAAAAATTTTTTTTTAAAGGCGCTTATTTAGAATTTAACCTATTTTAAAAATTAAATTGCAGAAAAATATTTGCGATATACATATTTGTCATGAAACAAAGATGTAAAAATCATCAAACAATTTTTTTTTTATAAAGAAAATCATTTTTAAACAATTTTACATCATTAGCATTACAAGGCTGATCGCACAAGCTTGAATTATTGTGGAGTTATCTGCTCGTTTTTTTTTTTTAAGATGGTTGGCAAGACAGTCCCTTTTTGCTTACTCATAAATTTTGATTTTCTTAATTAAAAATAAAGCTACTTGATTAATTTATGTACATTTTGGAATATAATATTTTGTTCCGTGATGAGTACGTACATTATGACAGGTTTTAAAATAGGTTTAATTCTAAATAAGCACGAAAAATTAAAGAAATAAAAAATAAAGACAATTATAATTTATTTTTTTATCACTAAATTGGCTGTACCTAATCAGTGCTGTCTGGGGGCATTTTTTACTTCCATTTTTGTTTTGCTAATTACATTTCGTATGCAATGCTCAGGCTGTAAAGCTTATTTTACTTCATTTTTTCTCTAAACAAACCTGTGAGACTCTCGAGGTTCACTCTCCCCCAAGGTTTAAGAAGAGGAAAAAAAAAAAAATCAAATAAGCTTATTTAGGAAAAACAAAAGTATAGGAAATAGGGTTGGTGTGAAGGCAATGGATAGGCAGTTGTTCACGAAGGAAGACAAAAGGAAGCTGAGGTGGGGTTGTTGGTCAAGGAGTGATGATGATTGGGATAAAGAAGATCAATATGGTTAGAGTTAGTTTATGATCACATTTAGGAGTGACCTAAATGAGACAGTTTTTGCAACGGTTAGGAACGGTATACAGAAGTCTTGGGGTTGTGACAGTTGAAAACAGTAACAGTTGAGGACAATTGCAAGTTATACACAGTAGAACACAGACTGCGGTTTAGACAAGATCAAGATATCTAGGAGATCTAGATAAAGAAATTAATTAATCTATTACCTCAACAATAGATGTCGATGTGGATGTGGACTTTGAGTTCAGAGGGTAGATGGTGTCATACACACACACACACACACTCAGAGTGCAACTAATATGTACAAAAAGTATCAGCGTCTGTTTTTCTTTCTCTTGTTTTATTTGAGCCAGTACACTTCCTCAGCAGTCACCAATGTGTGAAAGGCGATGACACAGCAAGAACAAGAAAGGAACACGAAAGAAAAGAAATTCACAGGACACAACATTGGGGTTGGCTATCGTTGTTGAGCAGGGAATCCATGCTATTTCGCCTCTTTGACTTCCACGGGCATCAAGTCCAAACCATGGAGCGCAAGACTCCCATTTGTCTGCTAACTAATCTCTCTACATGTATCTCTAAACTATCTCAGTACGTCATTAATTCTACAAATTTACTAAAAGAAAGACACAAATCAGATGATCCGCTTTTGTCATGTAGTTTTGTTCACGTTAGTTAACATTCTTTTTCACCAAGTTAACATTTTTGGGAACTATTTTAACATAAATAATTTTTATCCTAAAAAAAAATACCTCTCGTCTTGATAACATTCTTTCTGTTTCGATTTTTACAAATATCAATAACGATCATAGTGATAATCGTCCAACTAACTTGGCATTGCCTGGACCAACTGTATAATATTACATGCAATTATAATTGTTTATTTAATTATTCATTATGCACATGTGCATATGGGCCTATGTGAGAGATGATGACATGGCCAAAAGAGAGGAGAAAGGTGAAGAAATTCATGGCACACAATGTTGGGATCATACCGCCTTGAGCTACTGAAACCGTGTTATCATCCTGGTTGGCGACTGATGAGGACAAGGTATCGCACATGTTTTTATATGTTGTGTGATAAAATTTGTATAATTTTGTTAATTCTTATTGTATACTTTTCGATAATGTACTTTTCTTATATTATATTTCGGTGAAGCTTAGATAAGTAGGCCCCATAGACAAGCCTTGTTCTGACATTTGGAAAATTTAGGTCAACAACCGAAGCTACCAAAAAGTAACCCTTTTGAATGAAGATGGATATAAACAATATTTTTTAAATTAATTTCTTAATTTTACTTAAAAACAAAATGTAAACATATAAACAAAATATTTTAGGAAATAATTTCTTTATTTTAAATAAAAATTTATTATAAAGAACTTTTTTTTAATTATTGAAAAATATTGTAAAGTGTTTACATAGCTGGTTCTTTGGGATAATAGGGACGCCTCAAACCCCCCTTCCAAAAAAAGACAACAAACGAAAAAAGCTTTAGTGCTTTTACTATTTTAAAGCGCTTTTTCTTTTCTTTTTTTTTTAAAGTTTGAAACACAAGTAGTGGCTAGTTGTTAACAAGGGTGCATGGCGGAAATTCTTCAGAGTTTACATGTATTATAATGCTTTTATTGGGGGTCGAAAAACGTTTTTCAGCCACCATATTATTCCTATTTACTTGTCTCCTCATGAGAATAGAGTTGAACACAAGGTCAGTTTTTAATGTAGAGAAGCATTTATTACTAAAAAACGAAATGGTGAAATATAAAAGCGAGTTAAGCTAAAAGTAAAAAAAAAAAAATTAAAAAAGAAGCAATTTAAAGAATTAAAAATTAAAGAAAGACAAAATTCAAAGAAATTTCGAACATTTATTACTATAAACATAACAAACAATGAACAAGAACAAGTGAAAATAAATAAATAAATAATTGCAACCAAAGGTAAGTCAACATAAAAAGGGTCAATAATGGTAGAAGCACCAGTGTCACATGTCACGTGACGTAACTGTTCAGATTTTTCAGAACGAGGCTTGTCTGCAGGACCTATTTATCTAAGCTGCACCTATATTTCAATAAATCACTTCACAATAGAAATACTGAAAAACAATAAAAGTGAAGGAGTTTAATTGCCTTGTCACTGCTTCCGGTGGCACTACACTGGAAGTTAGAACTGTATTAGCTGACTATAACTGCTCGCAATTGATTGAAAATAATAATTTGATAAACTAATTGTGAAAATAACATCTATATTTTTCACTTGTGCCAATTTTTTGTATTTAAGCATGCGTACCATTTCACCTGGTGCCATTTTTACCTAAATTCATCAGAATAATCTACAAATTTTAGTATTAAGTGTACTTTAAAAGCAAAAAGTATTTATCATTTTATTGTTAATACTAGAAATAGAAAAATTTACTTTTAAACAAAAAAAACAAAAAAATTTTTTTTTTAAATTGTTTTTGAATATGAAATTTGGCTAAAATATTTCTGATGCCCAATTCCAATAAATCATTCCAATATTAGATAAAACTTTGGTAATGGTGCATAAAAGGAGACAGGAACTTTTTAACACACCAGAAGTTGGCACACGCATCTCTCATTTAAACATGGAAGCACAGAATCAATACCATTTTCAATTATATTTTATATTTACTTTTTTTTTCACTTCCTTATAATAAAAATATGTAAACTTTTTTATCAATTATATTTTTTCTTCTTTAATCGCATAAAAAGATATGTGATTAAAAAAAAAAAACAATTGATAAAGTTTATGTATTTTTATACAGTTTTATAAATTTAAAAAATTTTTTGTTAATATATTTTTTCAAGCATATTTAGGTTTTGTTTTTTTTGTTCTTTTCAAATATAGTTTTATTATTTAAATCTGTGTAATCTATTCGCACTTATTATGTTGTTTGAATTTAGCATTTTTAACATATGTGAAATATTCACATTTTTAAACTGTTAAACTATTTTCTATTGCCCATTCCCCTTTTTAAACTGCTAAAACTGTGACACATTCATATTTTTTTTATATTTCTTTAAATAAATATATTTTAAAAATATTTAAATACTTTGACAAAATATATAATATATTAACTTAAATAAACAGTTATTTGAAAAGATATGAGATAAAAAAATTTTTTAAATTGATAAAAAGGTATGTGATTAAAAAATAAAAAATAATAATTGATACAAAAAGATTGTAAAAGATTACATAGGTTTAAATAAAAGAACTAACTATATTTGAAAAAAAAAACCCAAAAAACAAAACCTAAATATTTGAAAAAATATATTAACAAAAAATTTATAAAAATACATAAACTTTTTTTATCAATTGTTTTATTTTTTTTAGTCGCATATTTTTTTTAAATAACTATGTTTAATTAAGTTAAAAAAAATAAACATAAAATATAATCGAAAATTGTATTGATTCTGTGCTTCCATACTTACATTGAGAGACGCGTGTGCCAACTTCCTGTCTCCTTTTATGCACCATTACCAAAACTTCTGTTCTCAGTTGAAGAAGGGTTGGTTGGTGTTTTTATCTTATGGTATAGCAACCATTTTCAGGTTATTTAATGCCGAATATAGTAAGTTTGGAAAAAAGTTTATATGCTTCAAGTTGTTTATATCTTCAAATATTTATTCGTGGTATTTGGCTTGTTTTATAGAAGAAAATTGTTTTAATTTTTTACTTTGCAGAGGGAAAGGCAAAAAACAATAATACCAATGTTTGGTGTATTTTTAGTCAGAAAGCTAATATCTTCAGACAGCCTGCTCAAGTAGCACCTGGTGCTACTCGAGCAAAGTCAACCTTGGAACAAGGATAACCAAGGGGTAAATCACATTCTCCACAGCTCCCAAATGAGCCTTCATCACTGGATGTGTTTAAAGTCATATCCAGGATCTTAGATTCTTCAAAGGGCATTTAATAATAATAATAAAGGTAGAGAGATGTTACATTACACACTTTATAACTGTTCTATATTGTTGTTCATGTTCCCAGACGATACCGATGACCATGCTAGGTAAATGTAGATAAATATGCAAGGGTGTGAAGCGTAAATCGGAGAACACTATAAAGGAGAAGAATCGATTTCAACCAACCTGGATCTCCAACCAACAGCAAATGAATTTCCCCTCGCACTTGAGTTCCCGTTATGTCTTGACGCTACAAAACCAAATAAAAATAAACAAGAATTTAAATATATTTTTTTTAAAACGGAAACCACTGACATGCGATGACAGTTATCTCCCCTGCACACACACAAATCCAGCCCTTCCTCACAATAGTAAGGGTGATAGCAACATAGTAATGTGTCAAAGCCATCCAGCTAAGGCAGCTCTCGTGACTGATAAAAATCCACATCAGAATCTGTTGTCCCCTGGTCATCTGCCTCTGCGTGGGCAAGCAAGAACGTGTCAGGAGTGGAATGGCAAATTCACAATGTGTGGATAATCTCAGTCTTTCTTTTTTTTTTTTTTAAATACAGTGTAACCAGGATATAAGATACTTCTTACTGGGACCTTACATGTCTCTTATATTCGGGTTGTACTTATGTATGGGTTTTTTTATATTCGGGTTATCCTATACATTAACACAGGCTCTAATTTGGGACCAGACAAAATCTCATTAAATCCATTCTTATATTCGGGTCCCTTATATCCGGGTTAAACTGTACTATCATGGTATTAGGGCAGGTCGATTTGCAACTTTTTTCAGAAAATCAACATGGCACTGGTGATGATAGTTAGGATTTGATGTGATAAGAACATATACTAGAAATTAGATTTCCATCTTGAACAGAAAATTGAGCATTTAATTTTAAAAATCGTGTAGAAAAATGCTGAAAAATCCTTCACTTTCATAGCATTTTTCATAACACTGACTTTGAAATTTAAAATTGATATATTTATATGAAATACATTGAAAGAAAAATAAATACATGAATTATAATTTTAATTATGAATCATAACTAGCAAAATATCTAAACTTTTATTGCATTGATTAAACAAAAATTGTAAAAAAAAAAAGCTAATTAGCAACTAAGTCTTTTAAATTTCACAATTGAAAAAGATATGTGGAGACGTATTATACAATATAACAACTTGATACAAGTTACAGAACCATGTATTTTAATTTTTTATTGGAGGCAATAATGTAAACTTATAATAGAACTAATTTGTTCTTTATAATTTCCTTTGGAGGAAAATGAAGGTCTAATTTGCTGGCACAATGACTTTGTAATAATGTGTCTATGTCTTGCTTCCTGCCCATATACAACTTCTTGAGAAAAATCAATCAAATTTGAACAGTGTATGGCTGCAAAATTGATAGTAGTAATCTTTTTCATTTTTTTTTTTTTTTAGTTATTTACTATTTCTGGAAAAAAGCAACAAAAAAAAAAAGAAGCAAAACAATTATTTGAAAACACTTATTTTTTATATTTTTGCGATGTAATATGAAAACTAACTATTGTTTGAGTAAATTAAGAAAACTAATAAAATTTAAAGGATAAATATTTATTTACTTAATGGACAAAATCCTTTGAATGCCCTCTTCTCTCACATCCAATTCATCTGAGTTTATCATCGATATTATATTTTCCGGAAGTAGTGCAAAAGCACGATATTTGGAACAGTTTAAAACAGTAATTTGGATTTCAGTTAACTGTTTTGTTCTCTGAATCATATTAAAATATACTGTTGTTGGTTAAAAAAAATATTGTTGGTTTTGATCTCAAACCAACTAACTGCATAGACTTGGATGATAAATTTGACCAAAATGTTTAATTTATCATAGTGTTTGAGGATAGACAACTCTAGTCCATAAACACATTAATATTGTGGTTTATGTTAGCCATCTTCCTTGATTCAAGGGCCCAATTTTCTAAGTTAACTTCTCCACAAGAAATGCCAACAGCATACTCAAAAAGTAGCCTCTGGTCTTCACACTTAAATTATTTGTTTTTTCTGCTGTCAGATAATGATGATCGGGAGGGACACTAATTTTTTAGAATTCTACTTGAGGCAAATTTTGATAATTATTGATACAAGTTTCCCCAAAGGACCAGTAAATCTTAGGCTTTTTGTTGTTCCATCAATTAATTTAAAAATTGCTGTAAATGGCAGTTCTAGTGGAACCTGAAAATTGAAAAATTTGCATGTTTTATAATAGAGCCAGATTACATAATAAACACCAATATATTATTTTATTTTCCACAAAAATGAAACATAATTGCAAGTGAATCTATAGAATTAATTTTACCTCCTTGTTAGAGGTTAAGTGCAGATTATGTGCCTTGTTTGACAATTTTCTGTCTTGCACTTTACTGCAAAGTCATCACATCTCAAGACAGAAAGTTTACAGCTACAAGAAGATATATCAAACAGTCTGTCTAACTGTTCTTTCATTCTTTTCACTTTGATTGCTGCAAGAGATTTCCTATCAATCTGTTTAGCCCTCTTATAGCAAAATATATTGACCTTCTGTCCTATATAATGTTACCCTAACAAGGGCAATTGTGGATTGACTGCTTGCCGAATACTAATTATTTCCTTGGCAATTAACTTAGAAATCTCACTATTTTTTAAGTGGGGATAACTGTTTTCGAGGAAATAACTAAACTGGATGACGTCGTGAATTTGAAGGTGCTGTTTCATCCAAATGACAAGATGGACCAGCAAATTTTGTGAACCACGGGTTAAAACTGAACCTCATACTTTTACTGACATTCTAATATGAAAAGTAAAATAAATAAATGGATTATAACTGAAGGAAACTGTATTAGGCTATCTTTCAGTTTCATACGTAAAAAAATAAGTGCTAGTTATAAGAAATAATGAAAAACTTTGTAGAGTTGAATTAGATGTATTGAAGAGAGAGGACCAAACCAAATCACAGGCATAGTAGTGTTTAGTTTAGACATTTTTAGCAGATTTTAGCTCCTCCTTCGATAACATGAATTTATCCATAAAGAGATTCATTCTTGCTGTAGTTGTGCCATTTTAAACGGGCGTTTAGTGTTTAGAGTTTGAAAAACCAGGTACTTGTACATCTATGTTACTATGCTATTTTTAATAGTATTTTCAAGTTAAATTTAATTTTATGAAATTCTTGTTTATTAAATTTTTAGGTGAAAGTACAGAATAGTTACAATACAACCTCCTTCCTATATTAAGAATGGCTTTCTAAATAACAAAGTTATTTTAGCACAATAAGATAGATGCACAAATAACGAAAAACCTTTAAAGGAGTTTCCTTATTTACTCATATTAATCTTTGTGGGTGATCTGATTTTAAAACTATAATTTTAGAAGAAAAACACTGCTTAAAAACAATTACTCCCTAAAAATAAAAGAAATTAAAATTTGACACTAATTTTCTGCAAAGTATTTTTTTAATAAGTAGAAAACTTGAAAATTTATGTGGTTATGTTTTGTAAAGAATGTGTAGAATAAAATTGTATGGACTATCTTTTTTTGTTTTAATATAAAACTGGAGTATTACCATATTTTAATAAAAATTTCAAATAGAATTTGATGTGAAATATTAGGTTGGTGCAAAAATAATATTTTTGACATTCATTTGAACGTCAAAAAATGCCATTATTTTTGCACCAACCTAATAGAAACACAAACTAAAAAAGATAAAATGAATATGTTTAAATTCACTGCAGAAACTTGAAATATAATATATATTCTAAACAAATCTTTTTCGTTTTTCCTTTCGAAATAATTAAGCATAAATCGTAATGTTTTCAAATTAAATAATAAACAAACGTTAATTTTCAATATCAATAACGAGTGTGTTTTGCAACGGTGAAATCTAAAATGTTTCCACCCCAAAAAAGTTCCTGAAATGAAAAATCGAACTTGGGTCATTATTATTTTTAAAAAAACAATTTTGCCTTTACACTTAATATTTATTTTATTAATTCATTATCCTCACTCATTTTATTTAAAAATGTGGTTTAAAATATATTCTAAATAATGATTCCATTTTCTTAACAGTATGGATTATTTTGATGACAGGACGTTCTTAAAAATTCACCGAAAAACTTTTAATCACTTCAATTTTTCAACTTTTAAAGTCATTTCCTCAAGCAAAGATAACGATTTGGAGGAAAATATTTTGTGTAGGTCTTTTCTATGTCAAACCCCAACTATCATCACCATTGTCTCACCAGGGTTCCAAAATCGACCTGCCCTATCATGGCATGTGTTCTTCAGAGTTATCTGATCTGTTGCCTGTTTCCTTTGTTGCATTTAACTTGTTGGTTCTAGTGGTCTCCATCAATTCACTGTTCTGATATTTCACTGCAATACAGTTGCTTATTCTAATATCTTCTTTCCAAGAACTTGTGGAACTATTTCTGCTGACTATTTAACTCTTACCTATAGCCTTGGCTATTTTCAAGTCTAAAGTCAATAGGTATTGACCATCATCTTTTGTCTTTGTTACCTTCTTACATCAAGTGGCATCATACCTTGTCTGGCATTCTTTTGTGTGTTCTAGGCCAAACTTTCAGACTTTGTATGCAACACTGAGCCTTGGTGTTGTGAGTAAAACCTGTAATATTACAGGATAACAATAGCTATGGTCAACAACAATCCTGAGAGATGATCTGTAGACTCCCCTCGATGCAATGAGGAAGATGATTCATGCAACAACAACAATGGCAGTATTTTCAAATCATTACATCATGACTGAAGAAAAGCAACCAAATCGACTCATCTTACCTTCTTGTTTAACTCCATTTGATTCCTAGACTGTTTAACGAAATTGTTAAATAAAGTTAAGATAAATTGTATGCTTTTTTTTTTATTGGAATTCTGGTGATTCTTTTCTTTTTCTATCTCAAGTAAGACCAGGTCAGAGGAATAAATGTTTTGTTTGATTTGTATCACGTCATATCAAATATCTATAGATTATTTAATGTCAAATATAATTCTATGGGTATTTGAATTATTTATATTCCTAGAATATATCATTCTCAGAATGCATTGCATCACTCTTGGTAAAAATGACTCTTGGAAATTCATTATTGTTTTTTATGAAATCACTTCAGACAAGACATAAAGCCACTTGATATAAGGAGCTAACAAGAAAAATGATTATCACAAAGAAAGGAGATGCCTGTTGGTCTTACATCTTGAAAAGATCAAGGCTACAGCTAAGAGGAAAACAATCAGTAGGAAGAGAATTCCACAAGCCTGCAGTTCTTGCAAACAAAACTCAAATCATGTTCAGCAAAGGTCAAAATAAAAATAACAATTTCTCATTACAAAACAACTAAACCAAACACCATGAATAAATATTTGAAGATATAAAAAACTTACAGCATAAAATGTTTTACCAAAATTACTGGATGTGGTATTAAATAAGCCAAATAGTAATTTGTTTATTGCAGACTATTATCCTCATCTTTCTTAGTTGTTGTTTCACAATGTTTTGGCCAACTATTCCTCTGGCCTTCATCAGGTGGTAACCATAATGGGATAGGAACTCAATCTCCTAACTGCATTCTCAGCAATTGTGACGTGAGGGACCTGAGGAAAATATGCTAAGATTGTCTAATTGAATCCCGGACAACAGCAGATATCAAAAATACTTGAATTAAAATATATAGATATATATTTTATTTTATTGTTAAAGCCAGATATATATTTTATTGTTTGAAAACAAATGACAGGAAATGTTAGAATAAGGGACAATGACATTAGTCTGGCCTGGAGAACTCCGGCCCAGGTGTCCTGGGTTCTAAGCAAGGAAATTGACAAGGGTTGACCTCCCAGGTCATGTGAAGATGATTTCATTTTGGTCTCAGATTGTAAAACTCTAGACTATTGGGGAAGTGCACACACGCAAATGTATATGAGAATCCCCCGGGAAACGTATCGCTGATTGGTTGGGTGGATCGTCCGACCCACCCGGTCCCTAAATATAAAAACAAGCACCCATTTTTTGGGGGACAGATTGGAGATTGGAGATTTGCGCCGAAATCACGAGAGAAGAACAGCTCCTGACACCTGAACCTCCCTCTCCGCTATCCTGAGTAGTAATCCAGTGATGAAGAGAGAGATTTGTGAACTTACAATGTGTTAATAACTTAATTTTGTATATATGTAAAAAAGAACTGTAATTTTTGTGAAATTAATTTTTAGTAGATAAAAAACCCCGATTGTCTGTCTTTCTTTCTAGGGCATGCAAGCTTTGCCTTTTGCTTTCAGCAGAATTCTACACAGAGGCATTGAGAATTAATGTGGAGGTTTCCCGGACGACTAGACATCATGAGGCACAGTTTCCGAAGGAAGTCAAAGGTCAGTTGCTTGACCTGAGCACCATAGTTGTTGTCGTCTCACCACGTTTTTGGCCAAGTAAGCCTCTGGCCGGCTTTGGGTAGGATTGAAACCACTATCTTCAGACAATTCTCACCTGGAACCATAGAGATTCAACATCTCTATCCACTGCGCCACAGGCCCCGAAGGCCAGAGGAATAATTGGCCGAAACGTTGTGAAACAACAACTAATAAAGATGAAGATAATAGTCCACAATAAATAAATAATACTCATCTCAATAATGAATTCCAATTAAATAATATATATATAACCCAAATAGTGTTGATATGCCATAAAACAAGACAACCAAACTAATTAGGTTTGGTTTGTTTTATGGCATATCAACCATCTATGGATCATTTGATGGATGCGTAATAAAGTTGTTAAATAGATATTTGAATTATTTATATTCCTAGAATATATCGCTCTCAGAATACACTGCATTACACTTGGTAAAAATGACTTTTGGAAATATATTCCTTATTGTCTTTTATGAAATCACTTCAGACAAAGCATAAAGGTAGGATAATTATTCATATTCTGTGAATACATTACTCTATAAGAAAAACATTACTTTCATTACATTACTCATTGGTATTGGTAATATTCTTTACTTATCCTCAGGCATTAACTTCTAGTATTTTTATTTGGAGAAAAAAATAAAAGGAAGAAATAAGGTTGTAATTGTTTTTTGAAGAATCAGATTGAATAATAGGATTAAGAATGAAAACAAATATTAGGGCATGATGTGACCAACTGATCTCCTGTCTAGCCAAAGTAAGGGCCGAAGTGAAAGAATGGCTCAGGTACAAGGATCCAATTCTAAGACATCACAATCATGACACACATCCTACAGGTTGCTCTACATTTGGGTAAAGATGAGGGTGGGAGTACCCCTTTGCATGGGGTTATAATCGATGAATTTATTGCCCCACTGACAGGCTGATCTTCAAATCAGTGCAGCTAAAAAAAAAAAAAAAAAAAGTACAGAACAAATACAAAATAACAATTCCATGACAACATGTTTAAAGGCTGGAATGTATAACAGCTAAAATATTGTGAATATAAAAATCCCAATGAAGATAACCGTCCAAGACATATAAATAACACTTTATAAAAACATTGTCAAGACTTTATTGGAATTTTCAAAATAAAAATAAATCATTGCTTACCTGAACGCCACCTGTGAGTACAAGGATGACTGCTAGTTTCACAACATACAGACCATAAACTTGTGGGCAGAGACTCATCAGAATATGATTCCGGCCGGTTAGGGGTTGATCTTTGTATTTCTCCCAGAAAGAATAAAACTCTTCTCTCTACAAAAGGAATGCTAAATGTTAAAAGGATGACGTTTTTACAGTAAAGACAATTCACTAGAATAAATAACTTAATGTAAAAAAAAAAAAAATTAAAAAAAATTGGGAGAAATATTTCTTATTACGTTTCTGAATTTTTGAGATGAGGACTCATTATTCGTCTTATTTAGATTCTTCCAACTACTGTTCTCATCTTCAGTGTTATTTCTACATTGTTTTAGTTGATGTAACGTAACAAGATATCACTTTTTCAGATGTATTTTGTCAAACTTGAGAATCTTTCAATCAAACTCGGGAATCTGCATGGAATTTTCAAATGGAAGCCTTTATTTAATCCATGGGGGAGGGTAGCATGCACTTGTTCTATCAGCCACGACTGGGTAGAAGTCCTAAGTCATTCACAATTGTATTTTGAGTGTCACCCACACTGTGAATCGAACAGTTAACTTCCAGAAGAGAGTAACTTTACAACTGAATTTTACAAAGTGCTTTATCCACTATGCAGAGTCCTTGTGGACTTAATTGCTTAGGACTTCTATCCAGTCATTCATGACTGATGGAAAAAGAGCATGCTACCCCAGTGGATTAAATAAAGTGTTCCGTTCAAAATTCCATGAAGATACTCTTGAAGAAGGCCAGAGGTTATATCGACCAAAACGTGAAAATAACACTCAAGATGTAGCCTGAAGAATCCAAATAAGAATATTTCTTAATTAATGTCTAATAGCTATGGTAAAAATTTCATACAAATAAAAACACTTCAATTGCGTGCGTGAGAAATTGTACACCCTCATGTGGAATCTTCAAATGTACCATTTCAGGTACAATTGCACGGTCTTGGGGGGGGGGGGCACGAAAGTCACATTCATTTTGATCAGTTCTATGTCTATAGTTTTGTACCCACTCTGTAACTAAGAACGACAAATCTCTTTAATTTTGGTACCACTGGTTTGAACATCTTGGAATAAACGTCAATCAGTGTTTGCTCATTTCTGCTCTGCAATGTTAAAGCAGAATTGTGGTCTTCACCTGAGAGACGGAAGATGGTTGAATCCTGCAAGCTACAATGGAATGACTAGAATACAAAAAAAGACAATTTTATACCTTTTCTTATTAAATATAATTTAAATTCTATTATTTTAATTTTCATTATCAGCCACTATTCATCATAGCAATCAACAGTGAGAGTGAGATACTCCATTAACCATCTCTTGCATAATCATAATAATAAAAGGAAAGAAAGAGAGTGAAGGGAAAACGCCTGTCAGTCACTCCTTATCCACTTCAACACATGTCAAGGGTTTAACTCATCGTCAGTTACTGGTTTCCACCTTTGATCTCCTACATTAAATCATCAGCTGATCGCTTGAACAGGAGAAAAGAGAAGGGTGGGGATTGATTGAAAGTTATGCTTGCACAACCTTTAATAATATTTTCAAGGATGATCTGGCAACAGAAAAAGTACTTGCTATATCCTTTTGTCAATTTTGACTGAAGGCCTTGTGAACAACGAATCTGTCCCATTGCTGTAATATAAAACAGGCACAGGGATACAACAAGTACTTTAATGGAATGTGACTTCCTCAACATACACACTCCTGACTAAGCTGACAAGCAGGAAAATACCATCTCTTCATGTTCCTACATGTCGGAGAGCTTTCTACTCTAATAGTTTCTTCCATTAGACTGCTAGACTTTGGAATTCCCCCCCCTCATTTCTTGCTTTCTTTGACTGTATTAACCAGCTGAAGTTTAAATGTACTGTGAACAGACATCTCACTGCTCAAATCCTCACAGTCCCCTGTTAGATATGATCCCAAATAATAGCCCCTTATGTTTCAAGTGGCAATGTAGCTTGCTTGGAGTAAAAATGAATAAAAAACAATTTTTTTTTTTTTAAATGTACCTAAGGAACTCTGTGTGCGACATGTGTATGGATGTCCCTGATATATCTTCAAATCTATCTATCTATACTCCTATAAATTTGGGATGTTTTGTGTATTAATATTCATATTAAAAACCCTATTTTCTATTTTTCTATTAAAAAGAAAATACAATTTTCTTATATATGGGTTGTGGGATTGCATTTATCTGCAAAAGATCTAGCTAATTTGCATATTCCTTTAAACATTCATTTTAATTAATTCCCTATTAGTTTTTTTGGTTTTCTTACAGGATGATCATCTTTAGTTAACTATTACATGTAATTATATTCAGGCAGATATTCTACATGATTTATACTTGCATAATATTTGCGTAAAACAGTTGTAGTAAACACAAAGCTCTTTCTTTGTTAAAAAAATTTTGCCTACCAAACTCTCGTCAGTTTTTGGTCTATAGAAATGAAACTTGATATATAGGTTACTCAAATCCATGCAAAACTTAATATTTAGGTTTTAGCCAGGGAAAATCTGTGCAAAAGTCTGAAAATTTAAAAAAATAGAATTTGCCAGGTGAAGGTTGTACGATAGCATTACAAATATGCATGCATAACGTAATAGCCATTGGTTCATGTGTTAATTTTTAGCCCTGCAGCAAAAATGTCTTCATAACTCAGGCATTAACGTCAAAGGAAAAAGTAAATCATAAACTAAACGTTTTGGTTTCAATTCTCGGTGGTAGCACATAAGTCATTTTTTACTTTTTAAATCATTATTATATATTGGGTACATTATAATATAATAATAAATATGAAATCTACATTAATCAAAATATATTTAAGTGTATTTTACAACCGGGCAATGCCAGACGGCCTGCTAGTTATTCAAAGAAATTGAAATTTGGAGAATCTTACTTGTCTAATATATATCTGCAAATTCTATACGGTCCTGGATATGACCTTAAACTATATCCGATGGTGAGGCCCCAGTGGCAGGCCTTAGGGAGTGTGGAGCCACCCTTTAATTGTCATTGCTCCCAGTTCCACTCTGACCCAGAGTGGTAGTACCTGTTAGGGTCCTAACTATGGATTAAATAGAATACGACTTAAAAAACAAATATACTATATTAAAAAATCGTTCTTCAAAATCACCAGATTCGGCATTAAATAACCTGAAAAGGGTTGATATGCCGTAAAACAAAACAACCAACCAACCAACCAAATTCTATACAAATTGAAAATATATTTTTTTAACAACTCTCTCCAATCTAATGGGAGATGTTTTCTTTTCTCTTAAGCCCCTTACGCACGGAAGAGATGGTGTTAACCTGTCTGTACTGTATCATTATGTTCATGGGAGGTGTTCGACTGAGCTCCAAAACCTAGCACCCCTTGTAAAACATTCACAGCAAGAACCATTTAGCTACAACAACAAAGAACTTTCCTTTCTCTCCTTACAAAAAAAACAAAAACAAATGAAACTTCTACGAACAAAGCCTGTTTCCTAGAACATCCTATCTGCAGAACAAAATACTATAAGTCTGCTTCCCAACCACCTACAACATGTGAACAAATACTTGTTGCACGGTCTATTGTTCTGTCCATTCAATCCATTGTTTCAGATCCACTTGTGGAGGTGATCATAACTGAATGAACTCTTATTCTCAAATAGCCTCGGGCCTTGATGACCATTTAGTAAAAAAATAGATCTCAATAAAGGAGAATAGAAAGTGGATCTTGGGTTTACTTTTGGCAGCTGCATAATTTTTGCTTCCTTTATTTTGCCTTTAGTCCTCACATTCCAGGAGCAATATTTCTGACAAAGGAAGAAGAATTGCTGTTTTCTGGGTCAGAATCTTTTCCATCAAACGCTTATCACTGGCAAGTCTTTGACATTGAGATAGTAATTTTTTAGCTCCTTAAATAAAGTCGCTTTGTTTTGTTAGAAGTGATTTCCAGAAAAAAAAATAATTGTTTTTTAAGTGTTCCTTTCCAAACGTTTCTTTAGAGAAATTGACTGGATTTTCCACAAGTTGCAATCTATTTCTAAATTGTAAATTACCCCCCCCTCCACACACACACACACACAATTGCACAGGCAAAATGATTTCTTCTTGGTCAAATTTAAAAGAAAAATACATTTGTATAAAAATTATCAAAATGTTCATGCTTATCTATGAGGGGCATTCCAAAAGTAATACCTCCTATTTTTTTATCCTGCCTGCATGGATCAGAAGGGATTGCATATTGTTATGATGATTGAACTTATGCATTCATGTCCTGAAAGTTTCATCTCTCTATTGCAAATATTGACAAAGTGAGACTAAGAAAGCAACCCCTTTCATGAGCATGCATCAGAAGCAGAGATGCATCATTGAATTATTTCATGCAGAAAAAAATTGAACCAATTTACATTCACCGGTGCCTGTTGAACATTTATGAAGCTGATACAATTTATGTTAGCAGAGTTAGGAGATGGGTTCATCACTTTCAAAGAGATGTGAGTGACAAAGTGTGCTCCAGATGTTCATGCACAGCCATTGTTCATTGCTGGCGAAAATGTATTGAGAATGGTGAGGACTATCTAGAAAAATAAATTCTGGAGCACAAAATCTCACTATTTTAATGGTACCACTTCCATACTTTAAAGCTTTTGAACTTTTTTTTTTTTAAGTTAAAAACTAAGATGCAATACTTTTGGAACACTCCTCATATTTATATTAACAATATTTATTGACATAAATAAATGCAAAAGTTTTTATTTTGTGTTTACAACGATTTTACTAAAAATGTACGCTTAAAAATTATGTACGATCAATGTACAACTAATTGCCAACTTCGCACACAAGTGATTGACTGGGTCCATCAGCATAAAATATGGTAAAACAATCTTCTAATAAACAATAAAACAAATTTACTCAGAAGTTTCAAGAGATTATTTTTGGTAAATATCTTTTGAAATCCAAACCTAAAAAGCTATCGGTCCTAGATATGACCTTACACTATATCCAGTGATGAGGCCCCAGCTTGCGGGCTTTGGGGAGTGTGGAGCCACCCTTTAATTGCCATTGCTCCCAGGTCCACTCTGACCTGGAGTGGTAGTACCTGTTAGGATCCCAACTATGGATTAAATAGAAACCGACTTAAAAACAACAAATATATTCTATTAAAAATGTTTTCTTCAAAATCTTTAGATTTGGCATTAAATAACCTGAAAAGGGTTGATATGCTGTAAAACAAAAACAACCTAAGATATTTACTAATGAAAACTCCCAATTTTTATTAAAAATTCCCTATCAAGTCAAATTCTTAATTTTCTTTTTTAAATCTTTGTAAAAAGAAATAAAAATAATAATAAACAAATTTATTTATTTATTTTTTTTTTTTTTTGGCAAATTATATTTTACAATTGACATTTTTCTTTAAAATCTGAATTTTGTAACACAATAACAATGTAACACTAGAAAATCTTTGTAAAAAGTAGAAAAAATCCTTATCATTATTATCAACTATTGCTTGTTTTTTTATTTGTTTGTTTTCTAAATTAAACTTGAAATTGTTGAAGTTACTTTGACTAATTAAACTCTTAATGACTGAAAATTATTTTTTACAATACAGAGCCCCAAATAATTATCTCAGTCTTTTAGGATTTAATTAGACATACATAAAATCGTGTTTAATTTTTAGTCATGCATGATTAGTGTTGTGGTGGCACACATTCATTTGCATATGTGGATAGTAATTACACATAAATAGGAAGACTCAGTTAGTCTGAGTGTGTGTTCACAAGAAGCCACCGAAGGCCGCCGAGAGCAGATATGTTTCTCCAGCAAGGACTCTCTTATTTGACACCATTATGTAAATATCCTGTAAATATGCCTTTTCCTAATACACTTCTTATTTTTTCTACCTTTGTTTGTTGAGTCGTCATTTGTATTGCTTTCTATGTTACTTGTTTCAACCTGAAAACTTAACAGTGACGACGAGGATGAACGTCAAATATAACAGTTTGACGAAGAAATGGAAAAAACTCACTAAAAAAAAAAAAAAAGTACAACGCAACGGTTGACCTTTCTAAGGAATACAAGTTTTGACAAATGAAATAGTCGTAAAAACGGATTTTATGCTAAAGAGATGTTCGACTCAAGTGGAAAAAATGAATAATTCAGCAAACATTGGAAAACTGTAAAATATCTTCCTCGCGAAGTACAACACTAAAAGAAAGAAACGGTTGTTTCCCAAATTCCAAGAACAAAAACTACATTCAGGTTAAAAAAAAAAAAAAAAAAAAAAAAGTAACCTCAATTAATAGTATTTTATTTACTAAAATACTAGTCGGGGGGAAAAAAAAAAAGAGACAAACCAAAACCTTTAATTGCAGTCTCAAAGAAAAAAAAAAAAACTTGAACGTGGCAAAAAAAAAAAAGCAACGATTTACGCCGTTTCCCGTGGAATCCATCTTAAAAAAAAAAACAAACAAACTGTAAAAGTGAATTTTTGTAAAACGACAAACAGACTCGTATTACTAAATTACGAAGAACAGATTCGTATTACTAAATTACAAGGAAGTAACATACGAAGAAAAAAAAAGTTCACCAGTGGATTTCCTAAACTGCTGTAAATACCAACTAAAGACTTTTTGGTAAACCAAATTTTTCTCTTCAGTATTTAAAAAAAAAAAAAAATACCAGTTAAACTAAAATCAAGGAAAGATTTTTTTTAAAACTAAAGTTGTCACTGGATAACGGATATAAGACAGTAAAAAAAAAATTTAAATGTAGTCCATACATTTTATTTTTTTTCAATTGTGACTAGAGTTGAAAAACTTTTTTTTTCTATGGAAAGAGTTGTACTTAAGTTCGGCTGTTATTTATTAGGAAATGCCTAAAACGGAAAAGTAAATCGTATTTTGTGGCTTCAGCAAAAGCCTCAGTTCTTATGTTGTGGTTGGATGAGCTTGACTCGCTAGCGAAGTGAGAAAATATTATTCGAGCAGCGATATTACTATTGAAAACAGGAACTATGAACAATTTTTTTTTGTAACACAAGCCATTTTATATGGTACGGATATTGTGTTGCATGTGAAATTGTACAATTTTTCTTCCTAACTGCATTACTGCTACTGAAGGATACAAAAAAAAAAATGGAAGATTTATCTAGAATGTTAATGCAATTTTTGCAGACGCAACAAAAGGCGCAATCCGAGCTAGATGCACGTAGAGAGGAGAAATTATTGAAATGGCAAATGGAACAAGAAGAAAGGCAGAAGAAATTACAATTTGAATATGAAGAAAGGCAATGTGAACGTTTTGCTAAAACACTGGAACTATTAAAGACTAATCGAGAAAATGTCGACAGTACTAATTTCTCGCATACAACTATATTTAATAGCATGGACACATTTAATTATGTGCGGGAGGAAGAAAAGACTTTTGAAGCATACTATACAAGATATGAGGATGTCTTTCAACTGGACTGCAAAAGTTGGCCAAATAGCCAGAAAGTGAGCCTTTTACTCAGGAAGTTGGGTGTAACAGAACACAGCAAGTTTGTAGATTATATACTACCTAAAAAAACTACGGAATTAGATTTCATGGAAGCTGTAAAATTACTAAAAGAATTATTTAATCCGAATATATCTCTTTTTCATAAGAGATTGTTGTGTATGAATCTAAGGAAGATGGACAACCAAGATTATTTGACATACGCATAAAACTGTGATAATTTTAAGCTAGCGGAACTGTGATAATTTTAAGCTAGCAGAACTAACAGTAGAAGATTTCAAATGCCTAATCTTCGCACAAGGGTTAGTCTCCACGAAAAATGCAGAAATACGCAGACGAGTGTTGTCTAAGCTGAGCAAGATTTAACACTTCAGAAATTAGCAGAGGATTGTGAAAGGGCCATTACACTAAAAATGGATTAAAAAAAGATAGAAGAATCCGGAGTGGCATATGTAAGAAAGGTTAGAAAACCATACACACCAACCAAGAACTATATAAATAAAAGCAGTCAAAACGGAACGAGATATTCTAAATATAATAATTATAATTATAGTAAAGAATATAACAAGTCTCTTAGATATAACTGTAAGAGATGCGCAGAAAGACATCGGGAATCGGATTGCCCTTATAAGAAGAAAAAAATGCTACATTTGCAAGAAAGTCAGACACAAAAGCGATTGTTGCAGATATAAAGATTTCACCAGAAAGAGAGTACAGCAAACAAAATCAAATGAAAAATTAGACAAAAATCGGCGAAAATACATAAAAGCGGAAATATTTAAAATGCCAATAAAATTACAACTGGATTCAGGATCCGATATTTCTATAATAAACTTGAATACATGGAAAAAGTTGGGTAAACCAACCATGATGAAAACAAGTAAATCAGCTCGGACGGTAACTGGTGGTGAGATAAAATTTGAAGGAGAAGTTATCCTTCTGATAAAATTGAAAGGGATTACGAAGAAATTAAAAATGTTCGTATTGAAAAATAGTGAAAACCTGTTTGGAATAGATTTAATTGAGAAATTTGGACTCTGGGATAAGCCAATTAATACATTCTGTAAAAAAATAGAATGTACTACTCCAACAACAGAAAATATAAAAGAGGACTTAAAAAAATTATTCCCTGATGTATTTATGACTAAATTAGGCCGTTGCAATAAATTTAAGGCCTCGTTTGAACTTAAAGAAAACACCAGCCCAATTTTTAGAAAAAAGCGAAATGTTCCGTTTACCGTATATGTAAAGAAAAAGAATGATGAAATTAGAGTGTGCACAGACTTTTCGACAAGTCTAAACTCCATATTACAAGATTACCATTACCCTCTACCAAGCCCAGAGGAAATATTCACAAAGTTGAATGGTGGTAATATCTTCTCCAATATAGACTTGAGCGACGCGTATTTACAAATACCGGTCGAGGAGAATTGCTCAAAAATACTATGCATCAACACACATAAGGGATTGTACAAATACAACCGCTTGCCCTTTGGCATCAAAGTAGCGCCTGCCATTTTTCAACAAGCGATGGACACCATGCTAAGTGGTATTGAGTGCGCATGTGCATACCTGGACGACATTGTTATCAGGAGCAAATCCCTAGAAGAACATAAGGAGCATTTAAAACAAGTATTCACTCGAATACAAGAATTCGGGTTTAAAGTAAAAGAAAATAAATGCGACTTTTGTATGAGCGAAATTAAGTATCTTGGACATATATCAAATAAACATGGGCGACGTCCAGACCCAGAAAGATCTGCGGCAATAAAAAACATGCCAGCACCTAATAACGTAACAACCTTGCAGAGTTTCTTAGGACTCGCAAATTATTACCAATCTTTTATTGAAGGGATGCATAATTTGCGAGCTCCCTTAAATGAGCTGCTAAAAAAGGTCCACAAAATATACATAAAAGGCACCTGATCAAATAAAAAAACGCCACATTCAAGATGGTGATTATACAACAGCAGTCGAAGAGGAGGAAACCATGGACATCATATACGAATCCTTTAATTTGGAACCGCCTCAATATACACCTGAACCCTGAAGATCAGGTAGAAAAAGAAAGTTTAATGAACCATTAATGTTAAATCCCAAGAGAAAAAGATATTGAAATCTGTGCGACTTCAAATCTTGGGAGGAGGGTGTTGTGGTGGCACACATTCATTTGCATATGTGGATAGTAATTACACATAAATAGGAAGTTAGTCTGAGTGTGTGTTCACAAGAAGCCACCGAAGGCCGCCGAGAGCAGATATGTTTCTCCAGCAAGGACTCTCTTATTTGACACCATTATGTAAATATCCTGTAAATATACCTTTTCCTAATACACTTCTTATTTTTTCTACCTTTGTTTGTTGAGTCGTCATTTGTATTGCTTTCTACGTTACTTGTTTCAACCTGCAAACTTAATTAGTAAATTGAAAGCACAACTAATCTAAAAAAATAAACCTGTTTATTTTTTTTTATAAAAAAAAAAAAAAATGTGGCACACAGAATTGGAAAAAAATTGTTTCAGTTTTTAAGGAATTCATTATGTAAATAAATACCTATGTATCTATTTACTATTTGTCGTAAGAGAGAATATTTTTAAAAATAATTGTACATACTTTTTATATGAATCTAAAAATATATTTACCAAAAAAAATAACCTCTCGGCTGAAACTTGTGAGTAAATTCATTTTATTGTTTATTTTAATAATACCACAGCAAATTTTTACAATATTTTGTGCTGATAAACCCAGCAGTTCATCATGTCAAAATTGCTTCAATAGCAAATCAGTAGCAGGAGCAAATAATAGTACATTATTTAGTTGTATATTTTTAGTAAACCTCCTTATGTACAACCAAAATCTGGCATGACTAAATGTTTGATTTGGCTCCTGCTGATTCAAGCAACTTTACACATTGTTTCTATATGACAAACTGCAGGAACAGTTTGTCATACATTGAGTGGGCATGATTTTGGTCTTACATTTTTTGTAAACCTGTTTACAAAATTATGAAAGTTTTGTGTTTATGATTTAAAATATTTTATTTCAAGTATTTTAAGTAGTAAACTTTGCAAAGTGATAACAAGTGCAGCTTGTTCTTTAATGTTATTCTTTTTATTTACCTTTTTGGATGTTGAGGATTGACATCACATCATCTATTGATTCTTGCTCAGAATTACCCCTATATTAAAAAACAAAAATATAGATCTACATGACGATAAAAAAAATCATATTCCAAAAATCACAAAATGAAGTAGTTTTAAGAAAATCTAATTTTATGAGTATCTGAGAAGTGACTGTCTCACATCGACATTTTGAAGAAATATCAAGAAACAAAAAGAAGATAACTAAACAATAATTCATACCAGATTTATGTTGTAATTCCTACAAATTTCCATTTATCACTTAAAAATGATTTTCTTTATGAAAATAAAACTACTTGATCAATTATGTGATTTTTGGAAGATAATATTTTCTGTTTCGTCACAAGTACAGATTTTTCTTTATTCTTGCTTTTTTAATATAGAGAGAATTCTGTACAAGAACCAATCCTATTTCTTCTTCTATATAATAAAGTAAAGTCAGTTAGCTTTCTAATTTTCATCATCAATAGCTTTGATTTGTAATTAGACAATTTTTTTTATTGGATCAATAATTTATTTTGAATTCCTTCCTGAAAATAATTTAACCAGGTCAAAATCATTTCTGATAACAATCGGATTTTTTTTTTTTTTTTTTTTTTTTTTTTTTTTAAATAATTTGCCTTTGTTTAGAACAAAAAAAAAAAACATGTATATTTGGTGCAAAATTATAACCCCATTCCAATGAAACAACAAAAACACCAAGAATAAAGAACAGCCATGATACTATAGTGTGATTCCTACCCTCAAAATTCTACTACAGCGTGATTCCTGACTGACACTATTTTATTCTATTCTATAAAACATGCTGAAAAATCCATAAAACAAACTTAGAATAAACTTTGGTCGTCAATATTGCAAAATTGAAGCAATAATTTAGTAAAAAATTGAAGCATTAATTTAGCAAAAAATATCAATTAACAAAAACTTGTTTAATGTTGTGTGTTGCGTGTGCTATGGTTCCAATGATTTTGAACAGGATTTCCAATGTTTTTTTTCAGCAGGTTCATCTCCAGCTAAAAGACGTCCATGATTGTATTTCTGACATCCTGCAAATCTGGCCTCATCTATTTGTATTGGGTTGTCTGTTATTCCTCTCATCTTAGGTAGGAACAAAAAATGATGGTAGGAATCATGTTATAGAAGCACTGAAAAAAAACTATGGTATGATGGAAAGAAAATATCATACACCAAAAATCATTGAAATTAATCAAGTACTTTTATTTGCAAGCATGAAAATTAAATCTTATGGTTGAACAATGACCGATGATCTCTCAATGCCATTTTACGGGACCAGGGAGATAATTCCAAATAATTCAAACTTCTGTAAGATTTTAAAAAACCGTTTTTAACATCGGGAGGGGTGTTGCATTAGAAAAACTTCAAATTTGCTTAAAAATAATTTTCTTTATAAAATATAACTACTTTATCAATTTACATGATTTTTTTATATAAAATATTTTCTTTCCATCAAGGGTATGTACAGCAAAGATTTTTCTTTTTGTTTATTTTTTTGGTGGGGAGAGAAGTCATGAAATTGTACCATATGTTTTTTTTAAGGAGAGAGAAGGACATAGTTCTTTATTCATTCAGTAGATTCTGTTCATTTTGTACATAAAAAAATTTTTTTTTAAATTTAAATTACAAGCAAATACATGATTTAATAACATTCAACCAGGATGAGAAGAGCAGGCTCTTTCCATAGAACACACAACATCCCAAATGAAATCAAACCACATATGATGGTCTGTAGTGGCCAAGATAGTTATGCACAGCCAGTTTCGGGACAAACAGCAAACACTGTAGACAAGAAGTAGGTTCTTCAGCATCAGCTTTGATGGCGAGTAACCACGTCTTCAATTGGTCTCCCAAGCATCTTTGCCAATCTTGGAGTAGTTCTTGAGCTATTGCTTCATGAACAAACTTTCCTGTGTTGTGGCACACAACGTGGCCAAACCAAAAAACTTGATTAAGAATGAGCTTGCATCACGTCCAGATTTGTGTATGGGAGACAAAATGATGCCAGCGAACCTGCAGAATTCAAAAGAGTCAAATACAATGAAACTTTTGAGATCTGAAGCTCTCATTGGCCAAGTTCCATAGTCATAGAGAATGATCGCCCTAACAAGTGCCTGATAAATCCAAAAACTACACAAGCACACAACTAGTTTATTGACAAAATTATTTAATCTTTGGGCGTTTTCTATAATATACAAACGAAAAAATATTAAATTTCAAGTAAAACAAATGGTGCCTACATAATTGTCATGTCGCGAATAATAACATATCCAAACATTATGGAAAACGATAAGGTATAAAAATAATTATTAATGAAAAACTGTTTTCAATAAAGTTTATATGGGGAAGAATTTTGTCTGACATTTTGAATTACGTTCATCACATGACGAAAGCAACAGAACTTAATTATCTCGTCTGCCAACTCTTTTTAGTAAGCGGAATATAGTGATTTTGCTTCTTTTCACAAATTAATTTTTTCATTAATAATTATTTTTCTACCTTATCAATTTTCGTAATTATTGGGAATATTACTATTTCAGACCTGACACTTACGTAAGTACCATTTATTTCACTTGAAATTCAATATTTTATTTTTTTCATTTGTATAATATGGAAGCGCCAATATTTGCAATCAAACAACAAAACTCGTCTGCATTGTGTAAAAGTATTATGCAAGAAAGAGAACCAATAAAAAAATGTTTGCCATCATTTTTTAACAGCATGGTCACACTACTACTACTACTACTACTACTACTAATAACAATAATAAAAAAAATTTTTAAAAACTAATTATTACCATTTCCTTGGTGACAAGAAGGGTGCTTTTTTTCTCATTGGTCACTTGGATGTGATTGGCTTTTATAAAAAGTTCAATATCACAACGTATATCTGGGGTTGAAGGACGCCATCGGCGCATGACTATCCCGCTAAAACAAATTAAAATAATAATTAATAAGATGAAATTTTTAACAATATTATTTGAGAATAATTGAATGCACAATTGAATATTTTTTGTTCGTCTATGTATTAGTCATGTATAGGCTCCAAAACTATCTGAGAGAATTGCACCAAATTTGGCTATGAAGTACACTTGAATGTGTCATAAGTTGATGCTACAACTACTAATGCTAAAGAAAATGCTTATAATTTTACGAAATTTGCCAGGAAGTATCTTCAAGGTGTCATGCAGCAGGGAAGGGGGGAAAAACTGTAAAGTAAACATTTGGTTTGGTTGTTTTTGGATCCTTGTCAGGATATTTAATGCCAAATCTGGTTATTTGGTAAAAATTTTTATGCATCAAGTTCTTTATATCTTCAAATATTTATTCATGATGTTTGGTTTTGTTGTTTTGTTTCATGGCATATCAAACCTTTTTTGAATTATTTAATATAGCCAATCATTTTGGTTAAAGTTTTTGTGCTTCAAGTTTTTTATATATTCAATTAAACAATTGATCTTCAGTCACTGCTTTCCATCATATTTTGAGAGATAATTATTAGTAGTTATTAGTGAAGATTGGAATAGGAATATTAATTGTTATGAGTAGGTTAGTGCAGATTTATACGGTAAGATTTGACTTGACCAGCTGCTTAATCAAATTAGGCCACTCCGACTGCCCGTCTAGCCCAAGTAAAGGTCAAAGTGAAATAAAATGTGCATATCCACTTTCCAGGGTTATGGACTGCTCAGCCATCCTTATGCATCATAGGTTGTCAACCATGGCAAATTGTTGTACCATTGGAATAGAAGAAAGGGGAAGGAGAAAAATAAAGAAAAAGAGAGAGGAAAAATTTTGCTTTTGTTTATGGCTTTAAAGAACATGAAAGATTTGCAAAAGGAAATGAAAAGCAACAATGTTTGGTGCATTTTAGGTCAGGAAGCTAGTATTTTCAAACAGCCTGATCTGATAGCACCAGAGTAATGTAATAATAATAATAATAATAATAATAATAATAATAATAATAATAAGGTACTTGTTTAGCTTAATCAAGACATTAAAAAATGAAAATATTGAAATAAAATTATATTTTATGTCCTGTTACGGAAATAAGTTCTCATAAAATAAATTTCACTTAATTTAATCAAACAGTTTTTTTTACAGAGGAAAATAAAATTTTAATGAGATCAATTGTATCCCAGCCATTTTGCCTATTAGGTTGGTGCAAAAATAATGTTTTTTCACGTTCAACTTCAAAAGATCATAACTCTTTTCATAATAAACTTTATTAATCAAAATAAGAACCATTAAAATTGACACATTTTTGCCAACGAAAAACAAGTTTATTTATCCATTATCATAGAAATCCAGAGTTCTGGAAGCGATGAAGTCATTGAAGGCGGATTCGGCATCATCTTGGCTTTTGAAGCATTTTTCGCGCAGGAAGTTTTCGAGATGCTTGAAAAAGTGGTAATCGGTGGGCGAGAGGCCCGGTGAATATGACGGATGAGGCAGAGCCCAATTCGTTCAGCATCTGCAGGGTCATTTGAGCAACATGCAGGCATGCGTTGTCATAAAGGAGAATTGGTCCCTTCATATTGACCAATCTCGGGCACATACGTTCGAGCTTCTGGTGCATTTCGTCAATTTGTCTGCAGTACTTCTCCACCATAATTGTTTTGCCCGGATTCAAGAAGCTGTGATGGAAGAGACCAGCTGCAGACCACCAAACAGTCACCATAACCTCTTTTTGGTGCAATTTCAGCTTCAGGAAGTGTTGTGGAGCTTCTCCGGCATCCAATCACTGTGTTGAATGTTGCCAGTTGTCATAGCGAAACCACTTCTCATCACATGTCACAATCCGCTCGAGAAACGGGTCGTCTTTGTTGCGCAGAAAGAGCGTAGGAGATACCTCAAAACGATCATTTTTTTTTTTTATTATCATTCGATTCATGCGGCACTTATTTATCCAACTTTTTTGACTTCCCTATTTGCTTTAAATGGCAAACAACTGTTGAGTGGTCGACCTCGACAGTAACTTCTTGTGTGGTTTTGCGAGGAAATGTTTGTCTTCATCTTCGAGGCTCTCGTCACCATTGTGAAATTTCTTGAGCTACCGTTGTGCCACACGTTCGTTAGTGGTTTCTGGACCAAATGCATATCACGAGCTGTCTCGGCAGCTTTTTGGCCTAGTTTGAACTGAAACAAGAAAATCATGTGGATTTGAATTTTGTTGATGCTGTCCAAAAGCCTGCAAAAAAATGAACAAAGAAATCAAGAATAGTAATGAATACCACAATTCAATAGAGCTTCAAAATGATATATAACACGACTATATATATATATCAATGAATTAATTCAGAAACCATATAAAAGCAACATATGTGAGAAAACGATATTGTTTTTGCACCAACCTAATATTTTGCGGATGAGGCGGAGGGAGGCGCTAAGGGAAATAACTATCACTGCTTAAAGTTTGTCAAAATTTGACGAGCAGAAAAAATACCTAGATAAAAATTTTAGTTTAGATTCTCTATCCTGTTTCAATTCCTTTTTCATTTTGTTAATTCATTTTTCGTTTAAAGGCACCCCCACCTCGTCTGCGAAATAGACAAGATGGCCATGAGACAATCGATCTCATTAAAATTTGATTTTCCTCTGTAAAAAAAAAATCTACTTGATCAAATTAAGTGAAATTTTTTTAGGAGAACTTAACTCCATAGATAATTTTTTTCAATATTTTCATTTTTCTCTTGATTCAACTAAACACGTACTACTACTAATAATAACAACAGTTGAAATATTAAGGAAAATCTTTGAATGTGGAAACCAACCCATATAGCACTGACAAGCCACCAGTAAGTTGAAATAGAAATGGAGCAAAAAGAATAAAGAATAAAACGTTAAACAAATTGAAAGAAACTGAAAGTGACAGAAATCTCAAAATCTGACCCCCCCCTTCCTTCCTCTAAAGAATAAATAGATGGTGGCGCCAATCTTGGCTGATATCTCACAAAATGGTTGTGAAGGGTCAAAGAGAATGGAAAAAAGGAGAGTGAGAAAATACTATATAGATTGACAATAGAAGAACGTGGAAAGTATTGGAATCTTGGAGAGGCTTACTGCCACTCAAATTCCAGAAAAATCAATGATAAAAGTTTTTTGTGATGTCACAAAGTGATTTGTAATGGTTATTAAAAGAGGCAAAGAATCCTGGAAGTCTGGGAAGACTTGTCACTCAGACTCCAGGGAACAAAACTGGTTATCATCAATGAGTAATCACAGCTTGATTCCAGTGGCAAAGAGAAATCTAAGACGGCTGAGATAAGAGGAGAGCACATACAGCACCTGATATTCTCAAATGGTCACCCATTTTAGTACTGACCAGGTTTAATGTTGCTTAATTTTGATGATCTAACAGGAACCGATGTGATCATGCAGTATAATTCTATAATTAGTATTCATAATAGTAGCATTTTAATCTCCCAACTCAGAAATCATAAGGGTTCTTTATGCATAATTCATTAAAAATCTATACAATATTTTTAGAGGTTCTAAGTGTTTGCTATGATTAATAGTAAAAGCAGCAGTAGTATACTTTTGATCACTAATAACAATTTTGAAGGTGATGACCAAACGTGGCACCCAGTTGAATTTGATGAAGATATCTATGTGATATTACTTAACAGTAACAGTTAAAGAATTAGCAATGCAGTTTTCCTCAAACCATACAACTTTTCATTATCATTATCTTTAACAACTTTGGAAAAGCTTTCGAAGCTTGAAAAAAAATGGTTGTCTCATAAAATTGTTGATAGGCAAACATAAATTACAACTTAAGATCTGCAAAATGTATAGCAACCCAAAAGGTGCATTTTAATTTAGCTCTCACAGAAGGTTATCAGAGCTTTATTTAAGAATGATTACTATACTTAACATTACATCTAGAGTTCCATGGACTCTTTATACTAAATCTGGTGCTACACTTTCAAATAGTACTGTAACCTATAAATGTTTATAATTAGTATTTATAATAGTAACAGTTTAATCTCCACCACCCTACTCTGGAATCATGAGGATTCTTCATGTATAATTTGGAATATCATTTCAAGCATTAACAGCGAACATTTCCTCAAGCTATACAACTGTTCATCATCATCTTTAACAACTTGGAAAGGTTCCAAAATTAGAAAATGGTTGCCTCATGAATTGTCTGAAAACAACCATAAATTAAAGAATCAAAATCTGCAGACAAATTCATTGATGCGTTTATTTCCCCGAGAGATTAAGAATTTTTCCAAATTACTGAAGATAACGATGAAGAACTGCATAGTTTGTTCAAAGCTTAAACAAATTGTAAAATGTGCACATAGTCTGATCAAACATGGCAGACACAAAACAAGGAAAGACATTTGTTAACAATGAACAGTGTCTTGAGCTAATAAATTTAATCTCAGTGATAGCCTGCAAATACTTGTATTTGTAATACATATTTAGAGTGTTTGTCCTGTGAATACACAGGATAATTAAGGAAGAGATTACTTGGAAATTTCATTTATTCTATCAAAAAAATAAAATAAAAATAGTATGCACGAATGCACATGAAAAAATAATATAAAAAAAAAAAACTTGAAGAATTTCTTTGTTGATCCCATACAACAAAACACGTCTAATGAAATAAAACTAGACATTCCATTATGAGAACATTGAGTAGCTTCATAAAAGAACAAATTGAATTGCAGAAAAATTTGTGAGTGCGAAGAGAAAAAAAAAAGATAATAATTTAGACTAACCAAACTGTAATGTCATCGCCGGCTTTACAGGTGTCCACAAGGTCATCCTCTACAACGATCCACATTGAACGAGGAATGGTACCCATTGACAATCGCTGAACTTGTTCCTGGATCTTTATTTCCTGGTAATCCTTGCATCTTCCAGGAATTGCTCCTTTTGATCCCATGGTAAAAAGGAAAAATAATATATATATATATATATATATATATATATATATATATGGGATCTCAAAAAAAAAATGTGCTCTTATTTCGAATGACGATAAAACTTGTTTATAAACAGAGTGAAATGAAAGAGCTTTGAATACAGTAGATGAATGTGATTAAAGAATTAAAGTTTATTAAGTTTAAGTCAAGTATCATGGTTCAATTATGCTTTAAACAGAAACATTCATTTAGAATGCACCCCTATCATACCAAAAAATCTACCAGGCCTTTCTGCTTGTGTGGTAATTAAAATTTTCAAAGACACTTGTGATGTTAGGCTGCATAAGGTGTTAACTTTGGTCAAAATCGCCGGTTCATTCTTTTATCGGATTTTTTTCAATCATTGATACCGTTCAAAGACATTTCGATAGAAAACCTATTTAAGAACACTGCCAAACACAAAGTACATTTGTGTGAAATTTCGTAAGAAATTGACCCAGCCGTTTCAGAGTCCATAAGGAACAAACTCACATGCAGTCAAAGTTCTTTTTATATACTAGTAGAAATATATTTCTATGGCCCTTTTTCTTAGTGTATGTTCATTCAATCAATCTAATATTTTTTTTTTTTTTTAAATCACTGAACATTTAGAGAAAGTAGTGATGAGATAATTCCAATCTTTTTCCCAGATTTCCATACAATTAACGATTCTGTTCTAAATTCCTGAATCTGATACAATTACCAATTCTGACTCTTTTTTTTTTAAATTTATAAAAATGTAGTTAGTTAAGAATTGTTTTGTGTTCTTTTTTAAAATTTTTTGGATTACCATAAGAAAACAGTGCAATATGTGCATATAATGTGTAAACTTGTAGAATATCATCTTTAGATTTTAGTTTCACCAATATTTTCAAATCACTAGATATTTATCGTTTTATCATTAGGATCAGCAATGAAAAATTAAGTTTAAAAAAATGAAGCATTTTGAGCATCGAAAAATAAGCACAAATTTTTCCAATTCAGATACCTACAAAATTCTGAGTTTTTCCATTTCTAATTCATCGTCTCAACATTAATAGAAAAAGTGATTCATTTCAGCATTGCTTCTTAACTGCTTTATTTTGTCATCTAATTTACATAGTGTGTTCTGCACATACCATAAAAATATATGTAAATTAGATGGGAAAATAAGTTTTTTTTTAACTTATATATCTATATATTTATAAAAGTGAAATTGTGTGTGTGTGTGTGTTTTCCTACCAAACTACTCTGTCAATTTTCAATCTACAGACTAGAGATTTGACATAAAGGGTATGGAGATTTGGGAAAATCTTTTTAATCGGTTTTCGGACAGAAATTTGGTTGCCAAAGTTCAACGATTTGACCTTTGAAAATTCTGCCAGATTCCTCCACCAATTTTGGGTCTAAACACTTGAAATTTTAGATGTAAGTTACTTCGACATGGACTAAACTTTAATTTGATCTGAGCCCAAAATAATAAATGTTAGGGGGTCAAAATTGGGGTCAAGTTAAAAAAAAAAAAATTGACCTCTGCAGCCTATCAAATTACTCAGCCAATTTTTGGTCTAAACATTTGAAATTTTACATAAAGTGTATTCATATATAGGGAAAACTTTTGAATTGGTTTTTGCCCGAAAATTTGGCTGCCAACAGGTTATGGTCCAAAAGATTTTACCTTTGCAGCCTCTAGCAAACTATTCAGCCAATTTTGGGACTAAACATTTGAAATTTTACATAAAGGGTAATCAGTTTTTGGGCGAAAATTTGGCTGCCAAAGGTCAAAGTTGAAAGAGTTCACCTTTGAAGACTCTACCAAACTCCTCCACCAATTTTGGGTCTAAACACTTGAAATTTTAGACGCAGGTTACCTGGATATGAGTCAAACTTTTTAATATATATATATATATATATATATATATATATATATATACTGTGAGAAATTCCATAACCAACGCCATTTTGTTTGCCCGCCTAACATGATTTGCTAGACAGTCTTTGATTGGTTCAATTTGAATGCGCCAGTTTGGTGCCAATTTGTATTACATGTGCGTTATTTTTTAGTCTGACAATGAACACGAAACAGTAAAGGACTCACACAGCAGTGCTTCATCATAGAGTGCCAGGATTTTACGTTCATTGGACACCATGCAGTGGGTGGACGAAGGACATTTCTCTAAATACAGAGACAACATAATTGAACTTATTTTACCCAATGAAGATATTCTATAGTGTTCGGCTTGATATATTTGATTATGGGAAATTATTCCTATTTCTTCCAGAGACCACAAGGTCCTAAAATATGCCATATTGGGCGACAACATTCACACCGTGTTAAACCATGTACAACATGGATCCTTCTAAAAGGAAACCTGAACTAACATTCACACAGAGGAATCATAACTAAAGGCTCCATTGTGTATGGATAGCAAATTCAGCCACCGTTTTTGCAAGGGACTTACCATGAACCAAAGAACTTTAATTTACTGATACATCTTGAATAAAATTTGAGTTTGAAAAGGTATGGCTTTTGTTTGTGGAGTTTCATTTGCTATCTGCAGGGAGGAAATTGGGTGTGTAGGGAAGAAATTTCTTACAATACATAAGGACATAAAGTTATGAGCAATACATAGGGCTGGGTTGAACTGCTAGTTTATATATATATATATATATATATATATATATATATATATATATATATATAGAGAGAGAGAGAGAGAGAGAGAGAGAGAGAGAGAGAGACGATATTGAAGTTGATGTGACCATGTTGGTTATTGAAGTGATGTTGTGAAACATAAGACGAATATATTAAATGAATTTGGATAAAAAAGTCTTAGGTATTAATCAACAATAATATTTATTAATATATTTACAACTGAAAGAAATTACTTTTATGATGAAGACATTAACTGAAGCTGCTGTGTGGTGCACACCCATTGAAATCTGCTCTCTCAAAATTAACACAAGGTACATAACTCTTCTCAAAATATCTTTGAGGCAAGAAAGATGATAGTTACTTCCCTGTTAAATTCAAAATGTTTCTACTCTCTAGAGCAAGGGTCTCCAAAGTTTTTGAACAGCAGGTCATATTGCTGACTTTTGAGAGCTATGTGGGTCAAAAAAAAAAAAAAAATGAACTGGACGTATTTTATAGTGTTTTGATCATTAGCTTTGCTTTTTAGTGAAACCGATTCTTCAAAACCTCATTCATTTAATCATTTGCTGAACAAAAAGAAAAACTACCACACTATTTTCACACATTTTCAATTTTTTATGTTTTCCCTGAATGTTTTCCACAAGAGCTTTGCGGGCCTGATTAGATACTTTGGAGACCCCTGCTCTAGATGAACCTGTTTTTATCTAACAGAAGTAAAGAAACTTATATTTTTTTAGTTATGCTAGAAGAATGTTGTAACAAATATGTTCACAGTTTATAAATTTTTTAACGAAATCAAATCAGAATAATCAGTGATAGAGACTCTACATGTCATGCATATGTCTAGTATATCTAAAATATAGTTATCTCATGGATTTTTCAAAATAAGACCCAATGTATGTTTCTTTCTGAAAATACTTCTTCCGGGTAAAAAAAAACATTTAGAATGAATACTTTTTGCTTTCATTCATTATAATGAAAGGAAAGTAACAATTTTTCCTCTGAAAAGTAGTTTTCCTTGAAAGGATTTAAAATTCTTAGAAAATCCTCACATAGCAAAAGATTGAAAGTTTTATAAATTGCGGTAATACAGAAATAAGCAGTCATGGTTGGCATGTGCCTGATGTAGGCGTGCAAACCTGGAATACTTCAAATACAAGGATAATGAAATTATACAAATTTAGGCAATGTTGTGAATCTGAAGTGGCAGCATAAAAGACAAATTTGTTGCTTTTAGTTTTTGAACGCCACCTTGTGCATCATGTAATTTTATTTTTGGTTAGAAAAAAAAAAAGAAAAGAAAAGAGGACTGTTGCTGCTTATGTGAAAAACAAACATCTTTACTGTGGGGAAAAAAAGAACACAAAATAATCAAAATAATTTACATGACTGAAATAGGAATTAATTGCTTAAATACATCTTTCGGTCACATGAATTATAAATAATCTTTTCATTACATAAATATTAAACAACATTATTGTAATAAAATTAGTTATAGTTTTAAAGACAATTTAGTTTCATTATAATTTAATGATCAATTGATGCTGTGATTTAAATTTTTAAAAGTGTTTTTAATAATATTTAGGGGGAAGAAGAGCATATTTTGAATTAAAAGAAAGCAAAAGATAAAAGTACAAAGACTCTTGGGAAAAACACTAGGAAGGTAAACCTAGTATATCATAAAACTCACCTTGTTCACCAACTGGTAATACATTCACAGAATTGCAATCTTGCTTTGGACATTTCTTTGGCTTAGACAAGCTATAATATTGTTCAATCGCAGCCTGCAATAATAAAATTTTCATAAAAGATCTTTTTACTCCAATAGTTTCTTCCCCAGAACCGCTAGACTCTGGAATTCCATTCCAGGTCCCTGCTTCCCCAACAGTACTGACGTGCAGAAGTTCAAGTGTAACGTGAACCGACATCTTGCTGCCCAAATCCCTACATAGTACCCCAGTAGTTGTTGCCCCGGATAGTAGCCCCCTACACCAAAGTGGCAATTTGCCTTGTTTGGGGTGAAAAAAATGTAATAAATAAAAAAAAAAAAATTAAAAACTCTTCAATTATTTTTATATATCCTTATTTTTGACTTCCTTTACAGATTGCAATTGCTTTGAGGGTTGAGGACACGCACAGAATAGAAACAAATTATATGAGAATGATACAATGGATGTGCAATAAAGATAAGCTTAGATCTGTTGACCTCAAAGGGAGATAAAACCTGGACAATATAGGAAGATGCATACAGAATGGGAGACTTTGTTGGTTTGGTCACGTTGAAAGAATGGAGAAGAGTTCATATGCTAGTAAAATAGAAAACAGTTCAGGTAGCAGGCTCAATTCATAGGGATAGGAAAAAAAAAACGTGGGAAATGATGAGAATGAACTTCAGAGTAAAGTGAATAAATAAAAATCTGGTCAGAGATAATTTAGCTTGAAAATTATTTTTTACCAATAAAGAAGTATATACATAAGATGTGTTGTTATTTTATTTTAAACTGCCATATTTCGAATGTACCTCAATATAAATAATTGAATATTTTTAATCTTTATTACCTGGAAATATTTTAAATATATCTATTATTATTTTAATATTACTTTACGTTCTCTTTTTTTAATTAACTTTTTCATTCAATTTTTTGTTTTCTCTCAGTGGAGGAGAAATCGTTCATGACTGGGACAATTTTTATTTTTGTTCCTTTCTCCACATTAAAAAACCACCCTGGTGTCTAACTCTGCCCTGTGGGGAGGTATTGTAAATAGAAACTTTTTTTATTTTTACATTTTCAATAATTTTTTTTCTTAGAACCTTGACGTGGCTCAACACAAATGAATTATTGTACCATTTTATTGTTATCTTTTTTGTTTTTACACGTCAATAAAAAATGTTTTAAAAACTGGGAGTTAAGTAGGACGTCCCCCAATATGAAAGGGTGAATGCGGTATTATGGAGAAAGAAGATACTAGCTGGGAGAAACTTTTGATTTTGTTTAGTTCTGGAGTGACAAGGATGACCAACGACCCCCAAAATCCTCCCTTTTGAGTTGGCCATGTGCCTAAGTTTTTTGTTCATCGTTGATTTTGACTGTATTTTTAACATGAATAAAAGATTTAATATCTCAAAGTGTAGTATCTGTTCCGGCAGATACTGCAAGCAAAGACCATATGTGGGGGAAACCCCACATATAAGACCTTGGTCAATGTAGGGGCAACCCTTCATACCAATTGTGACTATCTAGCTCCCCTACTCCCCGGGGAGTTGGTCCCCATTTCCCCTTCACTCCTCACTTTAAAAATCGGCCTTGTGCCTAATTTACTCAGTGGGGGAGCAAATAAATACCTCAAAGTGTAGTATCTGTTCTGGCAGATACTGCAAGCAAAGATCATATGTGGGGGTAACCCCACATATCAGACCTTGGTCAATGTGGGGGAAACCCTTCATACCAATTGTCACTATCCAGCTCCCATTTCCCACTCATCGGGAGCTGGCCCCCCCCTTTCCGTCCCTACATTAAAAACGGCCTTATGCCTAATTTGCTCAGTGGGGAAGCAAATAAGTACAACCTTGACCATCTTTTATACTCAAATTTTTTTTTCAGGAATGTTCTCTGAGGTCCATCTTCTCTGGTAAAGCCTGGGAGGGTGGGCCTCCTAGAACTGCACAGAACTAGGTCCCTACCTCAGCCAAAAGGGTCAATCATCTCATCAATGGTCTAGACTCTGGTGGCTTTGGTGCTGAGGGAAACCTTCAATTCTAAAACCAACATGGAAATATCTCCTCCCTAAATTGAACATCTCAAAAATGTCGAGGAGTTTACCTATTCTGGCAGTAAAGTTTCAAAGCAAAATTGCACAGAGAATTAATTATACATGCAAATCAAAAAGGTCGGGACATAGGGAAAGCAATTTGAAAGTCAAATCTTCCTACAAAGATGAAACATGACTTCTTTAAAGGAATTGTTAAATCATTTTATGCGTGGAAGTATTTGCTGGAACTTTTACAAAAAAATTGGAAAAGAAACTTGATGGTGTCTACACTAAAATGCTAAGAGCTGTTCTTAACATTTTCTGGAGGTAGGATCCCAAAAGGAACAGAAAGAGCTAGATTTGCTCATTACTGTTGAAGAGCTAAGGACGAAATCATCAGTGATGTTCTTTTGTGGTTGCCAAAACAGAGATGTGGTCTAATGGGAGACGATACAAAACTAACACCAAATAAGAGAGGACTTGCAATGCACCTATGAAGACCTGCCAAGTGTGATGGAGGATAGAGCAAGATAACATGAGAGTTAAAATCCATGACAATATCAGGACTATTGATAATATCTTAAAAAGGTTGGGAGCCACTGATTTAGACAGTATGCAAGGAATTCAGAAAAGCTGGGTGGACCTGAATGAGAATCACTCTGCACCCTACATATATTAGTGTTCAATCAATAATAATCCACAGAAAAAATTGCAAAAAAAAAAAAAAAAAAAAAGAAAAAAAAAAAAAGAAAGCCATTAGCATGGGAGAGGTTGGGGGTGTTTATTCTGAAAGCAGTTTGGGGTGGGGTGGGGGTGGGGGTTCAGGTCCGCCAAAAGTTGTTCTGTAGAGTTTGGAGAATTATTACTCAAAGCACTGGAACTCTTTGTAAAGGAGGGGGGGGTATTTTTTTTCCTTGATCACAGTTTTCTATTATACACGTGCACTTCTTTTGCTGATGAAGGTTTACTTATCAAGTTTGAGCGAAATACTGACCCCCCCCCCAAGAGTTTGGTCATTTATGTTCAGCAACCCTTGTCACTTTATATGACTTATCTCGTCCTTCTCCATAAAACATTAAAACATGCGTCTTCAACTGGTTTTTCTGCTCTGGCAGCAGAGAAAGCATATTCTTTGCTTCTTTGAGGTGAGGTTGTTGGTAGCATTACTACTACAAAAGTGTAGAAAAATAAATTCCAAGATAAACTATACTTACTTTCACTTGAAAGACATGTTTACACTTTGAACAAATGAAATCTTTTTCATATTCCAGCATTTTTATGACAGTAGTCCGGATCACTGTTCCTGGAAGAAAAAAAAAAAAAAAAAATATATATATATATATATATATATATATATATATATATATATATATATGGCAATTAAGCTACACAGAAATTTATATGGTAATAGAAGAGTAGAAAGTGGACCTTGAGTTTACTTTTGACAATCGCGTAACTCTCACTTCTCTTATTTTGTCCTTTAGTCCTCACATTCCAGGATCGATGTTTCTGACAAAGAGAAGAATTGCTGTTTTCTAGGTTAGAATCTATTCCATCTAACATTTATTGTTGGCAAGTTTTTGACTTTGAAGTAGTATTTTTTATTATCATTATTATTATTATTATTTTAACTCCTTACATCAAGTGGCTTCATGTCTTGTCTGGAGCAATTTCCATTAAAAAAAAAAAACATATATAGTATAAACAATGATATATGATAATAAGTCTAGAAACAAAATAACTTTAGAACTCTTAAAATTCATACTAGAATTGTCCACAAGGACCAATGACTTAGTGGATATGGCAAAAATTCAATCATAAAACGTTACACTCTTCTAAATGTAGCATCCTAAAAACACTCAAAATACAATTGCAAATTACTCATGGCTGATGGGATGCTATTAAATTAAATTGGATTAAATGAAGGATTCCGTTCGAAATTCTGTGCAGACAAAAAGATTCCAGACATGATATACCTGAAGTAGGTCGGAGGTCACGAGCCGAGACCAGTACTTCGTAGAATCCAAATAATATGAACAATTCTTGTTAGATCGTCAAAGTTAAATAAAACTGAGCCTAGTGACAACTTGCAAAAACTGCCATCAAAATCGTATTGCCGAAAATCAACAAAATAGAGTTTTCCTCTGTATAATATCTACAGGGTGGAACGATAAAATTGTCGCCCCAGAAAAGACGACATGATTCCATTTCCATATGATGAAAACTGATTTTCTTTTCTTTTTCTTTTTTTTTTTTTTTGTTGCAGACCATCTACTAGTTCCTATTTACAATGCCTCCCCACGGGACAGAGTTAGACACCAGGATTGTTTTTTAACGTGGAAAAAAGGAACAAAAATTAAAAATTGTCTCAGTCGTAAAGGACTCTTTCTCCTCCACTGACAGAGAATAAGAAATTGAAGTGTAGCATCTGAAGAACAGATGCTACACTTTAATCCCTAAACGAGTGAGATTGCAGATGTGCCACTGTACAACTCATGCTTTCTACTGATCCAAGTTATTGCAAGCACCCTCAAAATGCATCACTGGATTGCCACGAATAACAGAGATGTGCCCAGGGTGATGAAGAAAAACTTTCCGGTCACGGTTATGATCTTTGGTGTGGTTTCAAGTGAGGGCCACATCATGCCACCTCACATCTTAGAAGTTGGCTTGAAAGTTAACACTCAAGTGTGCCTGGATGTGCTGAAGAGTGTGGTGATCGCCTGGTGCAATCAGGTGGACACTGACAGACTCTGAGTGTGGCAGCCCACAGCTCCAAAAAGACTCAGGCTTGGCTTCAAAAGGAGTGCTACAACTTTATACCCTCACTGCCTCCCCCTCCTCCCCTGACCTAAACCCGCTGGATTACTTTGTTTGGTCATACATCGAGGACATCACCAACATGACCTCCCACAACACCAAAGCCAGCCTGATCACCGCCATCTGCTGAGTATTCACCAAGCTCCTGCCGGCGCTTGTGGAAAAAGCATGCTCCCAGTTGCGGACCTGTATCAACGCAGTGATTGAGGTTGAAGGCGGCTACATAGAATAGATGTCAGCTCTACTACATAATCAAGTTACCCGAATTGATTTTTTCATTAAAAGTTTTAAAATAAAGCTGTAGTGTTGCAGTCTTTGAGGCGACAACTTTATTGTTTCACCCTATATATTATCAATATGAGAAACCTGAGGTTGTAGTATACAATGTTCATTTATAGATGATAAAAGCAGCTAACCTTGTATCTAAGCGAACATTACTTTCTCAAGTGGACAAATGGAATTCTGGGTGGCCAAACCTAAAATCAGAGATATTTCCATTTTCTTGTGTGGTCTCTTTTCTCTTAGTTAAATATTTTTCACTTGCAGCAAGTCTGTTATTGCATGCATTGCCCACTAACCCACTAAATATGTCATTTTATCCATGTTTACAATGGGTTGCTTCCCATGATTCATGATAATCTAGCGGGTTGATTTCCAAGTTCTTTGCTTTGCCAGAGGGTAATTTGCGGGTTTATTTAGCACAGTTCTGGTCTTGAAACAGATAAGGTTGAACACCAAAGTCAGAATCTACCAGGCTCTCATCTGCACCATTCTCCTGTATGGCTGCGAGACTTGGCCTATGCAGACTAGTGACCTACGCAAACTTCAATGCATTCTCCGTGTCTGCTGCGAACAGTTTGTCCCCAACAATATTTTCATTTCATCATAAGTACATATATCATACAGATTCTTTATTTTTGTTTTTGAATATAGGGGGAATTCTTGACAAGAACTTACTTTCCTTTTTCTATACCCTCCCCTCACTTTTCCCATTGATTTGAACAAAAACAGTAAATCTCTCGTTTTTATGATTTCTTCCTGTTTAATTTCTTTTCTCTCTCTGTGTGTGTGTGTGTGTGTGTGTGTGTGTGTGTGTGTTTGTTTGTGTGTGTGTGTGTGTTTGTGTGTGTGTGTGTGTGTGTGTGTGTGTGTGTAAAACAATTGTACCTGTAACTGAAAGAAAATTTCCTATGTCTGCATTCTTCGGAAGGGATGTCCTTTGCAATTCTGGAAAGTCAGGCAATGCCGAAATACGAACATGGATCTTTTCTTTCACTGTCTACAAAATAAAATAAAGAAAAATAACTCAGTTGAATTCATGTTACTAAATATTAGTTTTTTAAGGTACTCAAAACTATATTTAATGTGAGTATACTGGCTGTGTATTCCCTGTCTGAACCACGACCAAAGTTATGATCAGTGGTTGTAGTGTAGGAAAGCATCCTAAATGAGGAACATTCCTGATATGTCCCACGATAGGAATATATTTGTTTAAAGTAGCTGATTTGTCTTGCCGACAGCATTCAATAACTAGTGAGTTGTTTTACTGATGTTTTTATTTAATTTTAGGTAAACAAATTACATGTTCACGACAACAACAACGCTACTGTTTTGGTCAAATAATGATACTTATAAAGTGACCTAAACTTCCTATTTCATGTTTTTTTTATTTTTGGAGACCTTTAACCTTGATTGATTGATTGCTCAGTTTATTGGCTTATTAACAGCTGTATGGTCATTTAAGGCTAAAGAAGTGTTTTGTTTTTTTTTAGTTGCTCAGTTCATTCTGGATTTCTTCTGGTGAGGCAAGTGATAGTTTCCTGCTTCAGATAACTCTTTTGGATTGATTAAGTCTATTGTGTGGGATGACTTTAATGCTAATGTTATCAAAGGTTTTCATTTTTTTCTAGGTTTTGGCTTATCGTTTTGATTAATAAGTTGCCATCTTTTGTCTTTTTTTTTTTTTTTTAACCATTTTTGGCTTTAATTTTATTTAACAGTACTTTTTTTTGGATTAGAAAAGGAGACATTTAAGACATTAGAATTTCTCTCAGTGATTCTATTATATAGAATTTGGGGAATTCCAAATTTTTTTCACTTTCAGAATCCGATAAGGAGCGTTAGGAATTTTTTGTTTTGTTTCAACATAAGTTTGTCTCGTACTTTCTTTGCCTGTGTTCCTCACCCACAGAGTCTGGTATTGGGACCTGTATAGGGGGAAACCCATTCACCTTGACAGAGTTAGAGCTACATAGGGCAGTATACTCAGTTAAGTGGGAAATCCCAAGCATGTCACCAGATTTGTTTCACTACCCAAATCTTGAGTGAAAAAATGGTTAGTTTAGAACCATGCTGGAATTTGTGTTCTTCACTTGCTGATTAACCCTTAGCCAGCACCTTATAACATCTACTTTGTGTGTGGGGTGGGAGGGGTTATGTGCATTTTATTTTGTGAGAGAGGATTTCTGTTTTATTAATTTTTGAATTCTCAGTTTGTTTAGCAGACGTTGGAGTTTGACCTGACCAGCCGAATGATTGGATCAGGCCTATCTACCTGCTCGTCTAGACAAGGTAAAGGGCCAAAGTGATGTGTGGGGAAGAGGTTCTCAAACCCATCTTCCAAGTCCTTCAACCACTAGATGCCACAGTCGCCACCTACGACGAACAGATGGACCCATTGAGGGACTCTTACTTTCTGCAGGGAGAGCAGTCTGCATATTCTAATGCCCCACCGACAGAACTACCTTTAACCTTGAATTATACTTTTCTACATCAGATATGGATGACACCTTGGCCATGGTGATAAAAAGTGATTTTTTTCCATGAAATTTTATCATTTACAACGGTTTCAACATGACATTGCTTGAGGTCATTTTTAACTGTTTCTAGTTTAGCCTAACATTTCTTTGGTTATCCTCAACTGATATCTATCTAAGCAGAGCTCCGTTTACCCTCAACACAGGCAGTTGCAACACAAAAGTTACTTTGAATGTAAAAAAAAAGGCTGGCAATGGAATCTAGAACAAATGCATGCATAAAAAAAAAAAGCTTTGTTCTGCAAGGAGAAATAAGTCTAGATTACCCTTATTCAAGGGAGATAAATATTGATATTTTAAAAATCCTATGTAATTAGAAAAAACATTTTGGGTATAATTAATCATTTCTTATATGCCAATTAAATGATTAAAACAAAATTAATTAGAAAATAACTTACCATATATGAACGTTCAGGATGAATTTCATGGATTGCCTTCTGAGCTTTGACCAACGCATCATCAAACAATGGCAATAACTGAACTGGGCTATGAATCAAGACATCAAAAACTGGGATGTTACTCTCAAATAAGGTTGGAGCACTGTGTAAATAGGAATTAAAGAAATTAATCAAAATGAGGGTAGATGCAAAGTACCAATAATACCAGGGTGACTAAAGAAACAAATTAAAAAAAAAAAAACTCCCTCCTGCAGTCTTTAATAAAATTCATAATCTTTTCTGCAATACAATCGTATTTAGAACAAATAAACTTCACTTCATACCTGACTTGTCCACAAAGTTTCAGTCATTACTGTTCAATAGCTTTTGTTTTATCATCATTCAATGATACACAGAGGACGCTTTAGTAATCATCTCATCAGTAGAATTTGTAATTATAAATGCACTTCACACTCACCAGACCTAACCACCCCTCCCTGATTTTAAAGTGTATGTAGATGTGTTTGCAATGCAGAGATGTACATTTCAAGCAGGTCACTGAATGGCTATAAAACAAACACTGTTGGCCATTCATGAGCAAAACTTAGACAAGTTACAGGGTGGAAATTGTCTCTGTAGAAAAGATGACATGATTCCATTTCTGTTTAATGAAAACCGGTTTTCTTTTTGTGTTGCAGACCATCTACTAGTTGGCCAGTTGAATACAAATCCCAAGAGCGATAGGAGCTTCTATCATGTCTGAAAGTGACACAATATTCAATGAGTGCGATCGGAGATGTGCCATTGTACAACTCATGCTCTCTACCAATCCAAGTTATGACAACAGGACCATTGCCAGCACCTTTAAAATGCAAATCCGGACGATTTGACACTTAAGGGCACAGCTCAACGCATCGGACAACCTATGGTTATGGTCTTTGGTATGGTTTCAAGTGAGGGCCACATCATGTCACCTCACATCTTAGAAGTCGGCTTGAAAGTCAACACCAAAGTGTATCTGGATGTGCTGAAGAGTGTGTTAATTCCCTGGTACAATCAGGTGGTTGCTGGCAGACCCTGGGTGTGGCAGCAGGACTTGGCACCAGCCCACAAGTCCAAAGAGACCCGGGCTTGGCTTCAGAAGGAGTGTTACAAATTTGTACCCTTCTCTCAATGGCTCCCTTCCTCCCCTGACCTGAACCTGCTTGACTACTTTGTTTGGTCATACGTCGAGAACATCACCAACATGAACTCGCACAGCACCAAAACCAGCCTGCTTGCTGCCATCCACCAAGTATTTGCCGAGCCCCCACCGGCGCTTATGGAAAAGGCATGCTCCCAGTTCTAGACCCATATCGAGACAGTAATTGAGGCTGAAGGCGGCTACATTGAATAGATGCCGCCTCTACTACATCCTCAAGTTACCTGAATTGATTTTTTTCAATAAAAGTTTTTAAATAAAGCTGTAGTATTGTTTTCTTTAGGGCAACAACTTTATCATTCCACCCTGTAGTCAGTATATAACTGTTGATTTGACCTTATTTTGGCTTTGAATACTATACTATTTTGAATATTAAAAATTTATGGATATTCAGTTGAATGTGAATCACATTCACTGGTTATAATGTTAGAAAGTAAAAAGAGACTAAGGAAGACTTGTGATTGGTTAAAGAAAATCATGTGATACGTTAAAGAACATTTTTATTTTTTTAAATATTGAGTCAGCCATCTTTCCAGCATTCATATGATCGTTTTATATTCCTATTCTTCGAATTCTGTATTTGGTGTAATGGCTATGTTGCTATCAATGTGTAATAAACCCCAAAGAAGAAGAATTCTTACATTTTTGCTTGTATTTAAGGCCTTGAATTGGAAGATCAAGAAGACCACTACCGACATTTTAGGATTTTTTTTTATTTAATAAAAGGTGAAAAAGCAATAGAAATCTGTATGCCTTCTGTATGAGGAGAATGTTGTCATAGAACAGGTGTGCCAGAAATGGGTTGCTAGATTTCCAAAAATAAATTTTTGAGAGAAAGATGCTCCTCGCTCTGGCTCGTTAAAAAATGATCAATAGTGAAAACCGTAATTGAACAAGCTTGCCGTTTGACAACCAGACAAACTGCAGACATTTCCAAGATTTCCAAATCGAGTGTGGAAAATGATTTGCATAAATTCTGTTATAGTTCTAAACTTGATGTTCAGGTTCTCCATAAACTGATAGAAGCATACCCCCCACCCAAAAAAAAAAGACGAACAAACTTATTGGTTAACTCAATAGTTGGAGCAGTTGGAAAGAGACAAAAGCAAGATTATAGGTGGCCATGTTAGATGGTTTTCTCCATAGTTTCTTGAATAAGGAGATGATAATTAAAAGACCTTAAACAATTAACTGGTGATGATTACATTGAATTGAGTTGATAAATTAATATTTCAAATATGCTATGCTATTTGCAATCACCAATTCATCCCAATGTAAATGCCAGCAACGAAGAAGATATATCCAAGATGGTAACATAGTGTACATACATGGGGATACAAATAAAATCAGCCACAAAATTTATCTTTAATGATCTCTAAAAGTTTAACAGTCTGAATAAAATGTTGAACCGATGAGATGAAAATATTTAGGTGCTAGTTCATAACTTCCCTCATGAAAAAATTTTTTTTTAAATTTCAATATTATATGTATCCATGATGGAAAGAAAATATTATACACTAAACATCATGTAAATTGATCCAGTAATTTTATATTTTTTTATGAAGAAAAGCATTGAATGACTTCTTTCACAAAAGTTTGAATTATTTGAAATTATTTCCCTTGTCCTGCAAAATGAGGTTGAGAGATCGTCAGTTAAGCAATAAAATTTTATTTTCTTTTTTGAAAATAAAATGACTTGATGGATTTGCATGATTTTTGGTGTACACCATATAGACTTTTCTTTATTTTTGGTAGTTTTACTTTTTCATTGCAGGGGGATTATGAACCTGTATTAAAATTTATATGAAAAATTACAAAAACAGAAAATTAAATTTTGCCTGAATGCTACTGACATTGCTTTTTTTTTGGGGGGGGGGGCTAATGCAGAGTGATCCGCGCTATTTTCTAAATCATATTTCCACGTTTAATTAAAGTTTTATGTTTTTTTTATTCAATTGTAAGGTTAAAGTACAGAATAGGTACAAAACACCCTCCCCTCCCCATGTTAAGAATGGCTTCTTAAATAAAAACATCATTTCAGCACGGATCACTCTCTGCATGAGTACCTTTTTTATTATGTAGTCTATCATTGGTTCAAAATGTCAATTCCAATTAAAAAAAAAGAAAAGCAAAACTTACTCCACGACAATAGGAAAATGGTCATCCGTGTTATCTGAAAGCAGAATCTGAACAAGATCTTCCTTATGGTTATCGATGCTGTACCTCTCCAGAATAGCTGTGAAAGAAAAAAAATCACAAATCATCTTATTTGATCTACTTCAGGATGTCAAATGCTGTATATGAATGGGGGAGGGGGGAGTTATCTACTTTTTCCACAATAGATTCAAGGAAAGGAGATGTCAGAACCAAAAGAAAATAAGGAAATTCCATTTTCTACTCCCTTGGTCAATCAGCAAGGACATGACCATTGTTTTGGAGGCCCTGATACAAGCAACAGTCTGCTCTTGGCTGAGCACAGCTTGTACCTCCTTGCCAATCGATGCAAGCAAGAAAATATCATTTGCGTGAACAAGGTTAGACACGCTTATGTTTCACCCAACCGCAACCCCTTCATGACCTTGAAAAGCTTTGTTCAGGATATAATCGATCGCATCGTTGAAAAGAGTAAGAGGGAGGGCACAACCCTGTCAAATGACTGACCTCAAACATTTGACTCTTCACTGTAGGCCTGTATATAGGCCCTTATAGACCTATAGTAACTTTCAACAATTTGCAAAATTTACGTTGGCATACTATCTGCCTGCATGATTCACCAGAGCAAACCACACTGATGTATAAGCCACTGGAGAGGGGATTGCGTCTCCTGCCTTATTACGATACCTAAAACTGTGGCACAATGATAAGAGTTCTGTTTGGGGGAGTAAAGTTGAAAAATGTGTTATGGAAAACATGACGAGGATGGTGATCTCTGGCTTTGCGGAGATGGACAGATGTTTATAAAATCTCAGCCATGTCAAAGCAATCAGTGACAGGTGCAAAAGATCAGATTTACTTGACCAACATCAAGTTTTTTAAAACAATATTTCAGTCTCTTTGGTATTTAATATGTATCTATCACCCTCTTTCTCTTGTTCTCATCATCTATTATATAAGTCTCAGCCATCAGTGCTTGTGTGTGTGCATTAGTGCGTTTGTCTGTCTGCTAAAAACTTTTGTCAACTGCATCGAAGCAGCATGAACGTGCTATCGTTAAAAAGAGCAATCTCTCAGACACATAATATTGAACAATTAGAAAAAATTGTCAATTATTTTACGTAGAAATGTCATTTTGTCTGAAAGAGTGGAACTCGGGTAAAAATGTTGGTATTGATACTGTTTGTAAATCGCAGGTTCTTTTATTTTAAAAAGCTAAATTTGCAGCGTCATAACATCTGTGTCATCATAGTCCGGTCGATAATGTGTTTGCTTACAAATTTAACTGCTGCGAGTTTACGTCCATCATGCAGCATTTTTTTTTTTTTTAATTTTTTCTGTTACAAAATTTTGCTTTTGGTTTTGTTTCTGGCTAATGGCACCAAAGTCCTGTTTTTTTTTGTTTTTTTAACGTATTTTACAACTGGGCAGGAGAAAATGTTTCAGGAGAATAACTTGTAGAAAGCTAACAGTAGCATTAGAGATGAACTGTTGGCAGTGAAATTCATCGGCCAATTTTTATCAGTGTTTAATTTAATTTTCGATTTTTGAGACTATCAAAACTCCAAAGACGACCGTTTCATGCCCGTCATTTTTTTGTCATTCTAACTTATGTTCTTGATACTACTTTTTTGTCAACCTAAATAAACTTTAAAATATGTTAAAACACAAAAAACTTATCCAGCTAGGTAGAAAAGTAACTTATGTTGCCTTTGGTAATATTTATTTGTACATTTGTTTCTTGACAAATTTTTCGTTTTTTTTGTTAATACTAATAAATGCTTGGCTTCTAAATAATAAAATTATTTCAGCATGGTCCATAAACTACACAAGTACCTTATTTTTTTTTTTTTCCGTTGAAATTACCATACAATGACTGTTATTTAATAATATGCTTTTTCTTTAATGTTTAACTGCTAGCAATTTCTGTAAAACGTTTTCAGGGGGGGAAAAAATGAAGTTTTTGTTCAGCACCTTCTGTCTAGTTACGTAACCTGTCCGGAACATACCAGTAATAATGCTGTCCATATTCTACATAATAACTTTTTTTTTTCCAACAATTTTTTTTTCTGGATAACTGCCTGTAATGCATTTCGTATATATACGTTTTGCTTTTGTTGATATTATAGTTGCCTTATACGATATACTAGTTCACCAAAAACGGAAAATAAGATTCTATTTTTGGCTATCATGTGCAAAGACCCTGAAAAAAAAAAAAAAAAAAAATTAGCAGCAAAAACTTGAAAATATATAGCTTAGAATTTAGAGTGGGTGATCAGTTTTGTATATAGATTTAAACTGAGAAGCAATTGGTTCCCAAAGATGCTGCCATCGAGTCTTCATTATTAGTGCGAAATTCGAAAATTGAAATACAGTATAACCCCGGGATATAGTTTTTTCAGATTATAATGTGGAAATCAAAATATTGTATTCAATACAATATTTCGATTTTGGTTCTAATATCGAAGAAACACTATGCTGCCATATTTTATCACATTGTCGTTTTTTTTTTTGTAGCGGTCACTGTGCAAATTTCAGCTCCCCTCCTTTTTTTGTAATTATTTTTATTTTGCAAACAGCAATTTGTTTCCTGATAACTATTTTTTTTTCTCGGTTCATTCGCCTGTGTTTCTTTGAGTGGAGGTGTTGCCACTCCTACTTAAGGTTAATGTTAAGGGAGAGTATGTTTTACTTTGTAAGCAACAAATATTATTAAGAGTGTTTATTAAACATGAAATAAATGATGATTTACATTATATACAAATAAAAAAAAAACAAAATAAAAAACAGAAAAACTAATATTTATACTAATGTGCATTCATTGTGTCTGCTTTGAAGCATACAAACCTAGTTGACAAACTGTGGCAGCGTCTGTGGGAGCCAACAGCTTCAATATACCTAAATTGAACGTAAAATGATCATCCATTTCCCAACCAGATAACATATATAAGGAGATATAATCAATTTTTCTTTATATCCAATTACGTTTCTTAATTTTTTTGAAAATTGTGTGTCTGGGTGAGGTCTATTGCCATCCGAACTTAGGGGTAAGGAAGGTTGGTATTTATGCAAAGAAGATAGCGTACTGAAATAACTTTATTATTTCGAAACCCATTTTTAACATGAAGAGGGGGAGAATGTTTTGCAACTATTCTGTACTTTCACCTAACAATTTAATAAACAAAATATACTGTACTACTTGAATGTAACTTGAAAATACGCTACTTATGCAAAATACAAACTGTGTTATTTATTTTATTTTCAAGTTAAATTCAATTCGGTCGACCTAGACGAGAGGATCCAAAATGGCCGACCAGGACTGAGATATGACACGTGCCGTTGTTTCCTTAATAAATTATTTCAGTTAGGAAGAAATATCTCATGTATTAATAAATGTTAAATAATAATGAAACCTTACCAAAACAAAACGAAGTAAAAAAAAAAAAAAATATCTGACAATTCATCGGCTCTAGCTGAAATAATTTATTAAGGAAACAACGGCTCGAGCTTATACTAATAAATAGCAACTTACACACAAATAAATGTTAAATAATAATGAAACCTTACCAAAACAAAACGAAGTAAAAAAAAAAAAATATCTGACAATTCATCGGCTCTAACTGAAATAATTTATTAAGGAAACAACGGCACGTGTCATATCTCAGTCCTGGTCGGCCATTTTGGATCCTCTCGTCTAGGTCGACCTTCAATTCTTATGGTATGTTTTGTTTTTTTAAATTGTTAGGTGAAAGTACAAAATAGTTACAAAACACCCTTTCTCTTACCATGTAAACAATAGGTTCCTAAATGGCAACGTTATTATTATAGCACAGTGTTTTCTCTGCATAATAAGCACTGAAATGTTCTGTTTTGTTTTTAACCGCCAAGTTTTTCAGCCTGGTTACAACGTAATCGCCTAAAAAAGTAGTATCTAATTTTTGCAGAGAAGGTAAAGTGGCATATGATGTAAGGATCTTTCTTACACTTACTTTTTCAATAAATATTTGATTGATATTAAAAAAACAATGTAGAAGTTACGTAAATGCGAGAAACAGTGGTTGCATAACTTTATACAAATAGAAAGAGTGAAAATTTAACTAACATATAAAAAGCGTTTTTTTTAACGACACATTTTAGATCAATATTAAATTATTTTGAAAATATTTAAAAAGACGCTAAGCAAACTCTTAATGAAGCTCGTAGAAACCCTTTCTCCTTTGTTCAAGTTTAGCATGTTTTGTTTACTTCCGTTTTCTGTCGACCGTTTTGATTCACGATGAATGCCCTGAAAAAGTCTACCCTGGGTAATGTTTACCAGTTTTAAAATAAACAAACGAACTTGGCTGTTTTTCAAGATAACATATTTACCCATATTTCGGTATATATTTTTTTTAAACTTTAATTGCAACTCATCGTTAAATTGACGGCTTTTATAGGTTTTCGTGTATGCTGAAAGCGAATATCACATTCAAAATCAGAGGCTGACAAATAGTTTTCTAGATATTAAGATCTTTATTCTCCTATTTTCACTGGCGGTAACGTTTTTTCTCAACTGAACAAGTACTAATGCGCATGCGTGTTACAAAACGCCCCATTCCCATATTAAGAATGGCGACGGCCAGGCCACTGAAATTCATTGAGTAAAATATTTGAAAAATGTTTTAATATCTAGGAAAAAATACTTGTCTGTCCTAAATTTGAATGTGGTATTCGTTTTCAGATGCGAAAACCTTTAAAAATCGTCAATTTAAAGGTGAGTGTTGAGTTGCAGTCAAAGTAAAAATTTACCAATATATTTCAAAGATAAACAATCATAACGGACTTTTTTTAAGGTACTCACCGTGAAGCAGAACGGTCGGGGGGAAAAAAAAAAAACGGAAACATGCAGAACTTGGACAAAGCTCCTTTTTTATTATTATAAGAAACAATAAATACGTGTTTTTAAATGTACTTTTTAGTTACTCGACCCGTTTGTCTTATTACAGAATAGAAATTAACGAAAGGATTCCGGTTCTGGTTATTTTGTTTATTCAGTTGTAGAAGGAAAGGAACCTAAAATTCGACAAACAACTTAAATGATTAAAATTAAATATCTTAATTTGAATAGTAACATTAGAGAAAAAAAAAATAGACGCAATATTTGATTTTTTTTTTTTCAACCACGAGGAAATAATGTAGGTAAATAATAAACACCACAAGACAAGTTAGAAGCTAAGCAGAATCAACACGTAAGTAAACAAAGACATATTAATAAAAATGAAACGAATAACAAGTTATAAATGATCGTGTAGATACCTTTGAACTCATCTACTTCGGTATCATTTAGTTGCTGACTCATATTGCAAGAGAAAATTCGAGTTTTACAACAATTTCTAACTGCCAGGAGAGAAACACGTGTTCAAATTCCCGCCATAATCACGCTTTTACTGCGGCATACCAATTTAAGGTCACTTCCGCGATACATCAAATCAATGTCTATTCCTATTTTCCCCATTCTTTAATGGCTGGCTGGCTATTGATCAGAATGATAGTATTCAGTGCTTGTGCAGATTAGTGGGTAATGTCACTAAATAGAGTTTGTGGGTGATATGAGAAAACAAGTACGTATTTTTTTTACGAGAGTACCCAAGTTGGGTACTACCCAACGTAGGGTAAATTTTTACGACGTGCCCCCCCCCCTAGCGTATTATAAGCATCCCAACCTCCTCATGTTAAGAACGGCTTTCGGAATAAACACCCCTCAACCCCGAAAGCCGTTCTTAAGGAGGGGAGGTTGGGGGATGTTTATTCCGAAAGCCGTCCTTAACATGGGGTGGTTACTACCTGGCACATTTGCTAGGAGCAAAGTGTAGTATCTGTTCCGGCAGATACTGCAAGCTATGACTAGCTATGACTAGCAAAGACCAGATGTGGGGGCAACCCCACATGCCTGACCTTTAACCAGCTCCTATTTCCCACCTCTCGGGAGTTGGTCCCCTTTTTCCCTTCTCCCTCCCTTCACTCCTCACATTAAAAATCGGCCTTGTGCCTAATTTGCTCGGTGGGGGAGCAAATAAATACCATCTGTTCCGGCAGATACTGCACTTAAGATAATTTGTACCAGTCAATGGAGGGGAAACCCTCTATACTGGGACAATTATTATTTTTGGTAACCAGAGTGCCCCCTTTTTGCCTACTTTTAGGGGAGCTGGTTTTTACCTCACATTAAAAACGGCCTTGTGCCTAATTTGCTCAGTGGGGGAGCAAATAAATACCATCTGTTCCGGCAGATGTTGCACTTTGTGACCATTGCCCTTGTGGCAATTGGTTATTGGTACATGTAGGGGTAACCCTATAGGTACCATCCCCTTCCCCTCCCTCCCCTTTCACCTCACATAAAGCCGACCTTGTGTCACATTTTGCTTACGTGGGGAAGCAAATAAATACCTACTACGCTGGGGCAGGTCGTAAAAAATACCCAACGTGAACACCCCCAACCTTCCCATGTTAAGAACGGCTTTTGGAAATAAACACCCCAACCATTCTTAACATGGGGAGGTTGAGGGTATTTATTTCCGAAAGATGTTCTTAACATGGGAGTGTTTATACTACGCTGGGTAATGTAAAAAAAATACCAACAAGTCCGTGTAGGCATTAAAAATCTTTCTTATTTTAAACATTATTATATGATGAGTTATTTTGAGTAAAAAAAATTATTTATTTTAACCACCTAAACTCGAGAAATGCACGATTAAAATGTGTAAACATTGAACGAAGATGGCTGTCACCTGCAATTTCGTAGAGCAAGTAGCTTAGTAGCAGTCTTGACATTGCGATCAAAAACTAAGATCGAGTGAAACAGAAGGACTTTAGATGGGTAAAATAAATTAACTTTTTACTCAAAATGACTCCTTATGTAATAATGGAATTTAGGTAAAATGGCACCGGTAAAAATGGCAAAAGTGACCGTTCGAGAAGTAGAGGTTTAGCTCCCATTCCTCTAGGTTAAAATGGGTCTACGCCCCCCACCCCTTATTATTTTATAGGCTTTTATACTGGTAGGAGTGGGGGCTAAGCTTTCTATTTTATTTTTAAATAGGGCTAATCACGGTCACCAATGCTTTCAGATAGTTTGATTAATTCTTTTAGGGAGCCAGTGTGAAAAGTCTTTGTGGGGTGGGGGGGGAGACAAGGAATATTACATTTAATTGTTCTCCACTCTTTTTCTTTCATCATAATTTATAACCCTAGCCAAGTCAGCAAGACTAATATTTATTATGCTTGTTTGTCCCCTTTTTATGTTCTTTGTTTTTGCCCAAAAACCTGTAATTTTTACCAGCTGCTTAGAGGCCCCCTCATCAATACTGAACCCAAAACTATCTAGTTCAATTTGGGAGGATTTTTCTCAATAGAGAATGATTTTTAAAATAATAATGTCATAAAAGCATGTTCTGTACTATTCTGCATAAGCACCCAGAACTTTAATAATAACTAATTTTCTTTCACAACAAAAAACGTTATAATTGCGAATTGGGAAAAAACATAAACAAACAAAAACAAAACAAAAATTTTATGAATATTGGCAAGCCAGAAGTGTACCCGATTCCAAATTAACAGCAAACGGTGTTTGCTCAGATTCTGTCCTTGATATTAAACTAATGTAACTTCCAGTGAGAGTTTAAATTTTCGAAGTTTATTTAGTTATTAAATTGTTAGGTGAAAGTACAAAATAGTTAACAAAGAATCCCCCCCCCCCGTCTTCAGGTTCTACAGATCGTTTCGAAAGTTATCCTTAACTTAAAGGCTTGATAATGTTACCATAACATTTAAATAGCTGAATTTCTACCAGTAATTTGTTTTATTTTTTTTATTTTTAAGTCATTATCGAGACTCTAAAGATGTAACCCTATTGTGTCAGCCATTTTTTCTTGTTCTCACATGATGCTCGCCACCTGTAATTTGTAAATCAATTTTGCCAATTTTCTGTAGTATTACATTTTTATTTGTAAGTAAAAATCTTTTTAGTGCAAGAAAATTAAAAGCAGTGGCTACCAGCGATTAAATCATTGAATTAAGTTTCAATTTTCAAGACAATATAATAAATTGGATTAAGGTAAATGTGGCAACAATAAAATTTTATTTAGGTTTTATTAAGATTAGTATATATAAATATTTATTAGAAAATAATTATTAAATAAAACGTTATAATTTTTTATATATAATTTTTATAAGTTTATTTAAGTAGAGGGTGATAGGCAGGGGGAGTGACTTCTGGTAATGAGATCCTCATTCCTCTTTAAATTATGGTGGTAAGTGGGGGACAACTTAAGATTATCATCACATGGATTGGCGACTGTTTAAATGAGACAATCCTCCCAGACATTATCTCCTCTTTATTTGAGTATGTGGAGAGTGATAGGCCAAGGGGAGAGGGGAGTAAATTCTGGTTATGATGTTATTCCTCTTCAAATTATGGTGTTAAGTGAGGGACAACTTGAGATTATTATCACATGGATTGATGACTGTTTTAATTAGACAATCTTCCCAAACTTCATCTCCTTTTTATTCGAAGGGGAGGTGATAGGCAGGGTGGTAACTTCTAGTGATGATGTCATTCCTCTTTTAATTATAGTGGTAAGTGACGAATGACTTGAGATTTTCATAACATGGATTGGCGAGGGTTTAAATGAGACAATCCTCCCAGACATTAATCTACTCCTTTTTATTCGAGTAAGATGTGATGATAGGCAGGCGAGCAGTAACTTCTGTTGATGACGTCATTCCTCTTCAAATTATTGTGGTAAGTAGGGGACAACTTAAGATTATCATCACATGGATTGGCGACAGTTTAAATGAGACAATCCTCCCAGATATTATCTCCTCCTGTTTATTTGAGTAGGGATGGTAATTCTGTTGATGACGTCATTCCTCTTCAAATTATGTTGGTAAATGGAGGACAACTTGAGATTATCATCACAGATTGGAGAGTGCTTAATGAGACAATCCTCCCAGACTCTCCTCCTTTTTTTCGAGTAGGGAGGGTGATTGGCTGATGGGGGGGGTTACTTCCGGTGATGACGTCATTCCTCTTCAAATTATGGTGTTAAATGGGGGACAACTTGAGATTATCATCACATGGATTGATAACTGTTTTAAATAGACAATCCTCCCAGACTTCATCTCCTCTCCTTTTTATTCGAGTAGGAGGGGTTAAAAGTGGGGTTACTTCCGGTTATGACGTCATTCTTCATCATTATTGGAAGTGGGGAACGACTTGAGATTATCAAAGTGCTCAATATCCTAGACAGAGCAGGTGTGTCTAATTGCAGCATGTCCTAGAAGAAATAATTACTTCGTTTTTTGTTATTGTGTTGTGGTATGCATTACTCAATGAAAAATGCCCAATACCTGACCAATGCTGGGTAACCCTGCTAGTTTTAAATAAAAAATAAACAATGGCTTATTACATTTAGAATACCTTCGAAGGGCCACTTTGATTAATGTTTGCAGTTTTTTTTTTTTAATATTGTAATAATTGAATCTTTTGATATCTTCAGAATTCATTTGAAATGGCTCCTTTCATTTAAAACAGAAGGGCTCAGCAAAAAGAAGAAAAGATTGTAAAATTTATTTTTTAACGGATTTAAGATTTTTTCAAGATGTGTGAATTTTGGGCGGTTTATTCAATTTGGCAGACTATCTTTTTGGTGCCTTCTTATTGACTGTTTTGAGTCACGTGATGTAAACAAGACCACCGGTGTTTTGCTGGTTAGTAAATTATCAAATATTATCAGATTGGAAAATATTTCCAAACTGTTTGATTTGGCCCTTTTCTAGCCTTCAGAGAAACATTTCCACCTTTTTTTAAAAAAATGTTTCTTCGTTAAAATCTTTATAAAATGCAGTAACAAATCAAGACGATTTATCTCAAAATTGATTCATTTGAGCTTTGATATCCTTTCATAAAAAAAACTCTACCATGAAGTTGACCTGGGTACAATATACAAGTTCTTGATGAGCCGTTCCACTTAAGTTAACAAATTTACCAAATTTCCATTACTAACGATTTTTAGATTGTCCAATTGACTACTGTACACTCTATAACCCTTATCCTGGAGTGGCCTCTGGCCCTTGATAAGTGGTGATGCCTATGTAAAAAAAAAGGCCTAAAAAAGATCTTTATGCTAAAAGAAAATGTCGTCCACTTCTAAAAAAAAAAAAAAAAAAAAAAAAGAATAAAGCAAAGAAAATACACAAATGTTCAAGGCATTGATTCAGAATTTTTTTTTTCTGTAAAAACTCAAACTGTGAGTAGTTTTTTTTTTTTGTGTGTGTGTGTTAAATATTTTGTAATATTTGTTTATTGGTTGTTATAACTGACAAAGTGGATACAAATATTAGCTTGAGAGGAATATTTTATTTTCTTAGTTTTTACATACTTTTAGAATTCTGTGTCTGCTCTTCGCAGGACACATGTGACAACGTAGAAGCCTGGAAACTGACTGTCCAATCCTTTTTAGGTCAATCATCGGTCAAAGAGAGAGAGAGAGAGAGAGAGAGAGAGAGAGAGAGAGAGAGAGAGAGAGAGAGAGAGAGTGCGTGTGGGTGAGCGAGCAGCAACAGCAGAAGAGAAAAGGGAATAGATTTTTGGGTATCTTGGTTAGTTGAGTTCTTTTAGAGAAAGAGAGGATTAAAGAAACAATGTCTTCTCTTCATGGTAGTAGTATGTGGCCTGAGGTCACTTAGGTTCACTCCTACAATTTCTCTTTATTATTGCATTGCCCTTTTATTATTGTCTCTGCATTGTCTTTTATTATTTGGCTTTTTAAAATAAATTTCTTGTTCAATTGATGCACGAGTTATATAATTATTCAAGCGACCGTTTTTTTTTTTAATTCTAAGTCAGAGAACAATAAACGAACTTATTTCTTGCAATATAATTAAGATCAAGAAACCTTTTTCTTGATTTTAAAATATTTAATGGATATATTTTTCTCACTATGCATATAGTTTCTTAATTTTTAAACAAATAATGTTTTTTTCATCTTAAATATATATTTTTCTTATTATGCATACAGAATTCATAGTATTTTGCATGGAAAATTGTTAACAGCATAATCTTACAGGAAATTTTCAAAGGAAATTTTGGCATTATTATTTTAATTTGTGCGTTGTTGAATTTGGCAAAAAGAAATTTTTTCTCTTGACCTTGCATGTTTGATTCAGTTGTGAAATTTGTGAACTGAGCTCTTTTGTCCTTTAATGAAATTGTAATTGTTACTAATTTATCGTATAACAGATTTATTAGCATAGTCTTAGATTTTATTGAAATTACATTGATGATGGATTCGCCTATAGTTGATTTACTTGTGAGAAGACGTGAATTTATGGCAAGAGTTAGTGGAAATTTAGTTGTTTCGAACCTGACCAGGGAAAGTCAAAAGCTATTGTTCTTATGAAAATGAAATTAGAGTGCTCTCTATTCAGTGGGGATCTGAGTTCAAATAACTTCAAATTCGTAGCTTCCTTAGAAAATTTGAATTTTGTACTTCTAATTTGGATGACGCGGATAAATTACTCTTATTAAAATTTAAATTGACGGGAAAGACATTCCATCTCATATCCAATTTGGATATAAACCCCAAAAATTAAGAGCAGGCCTTGGCTTGTTTGAAGGGGAAATTTTAAAATTCATCTTTAATTATGAATCAAATTTTTGAGGATATTATTCCTCGACCAGAGCAATTTTTATCGATTAAAGACCTTAAGATTTTTCTCGAGCGCGTTAAGCTTGAATTGACTGAGATGGACAAGTCCTTTAGTACAGATTTTTTTTCAGATAATTCTACATCTGGAATTATGGTTGTGCACATTCTGTTTGTTAAATTTCCAAACAGTGTGCACAGAGAGCTAATGAACAAATCTAACGAACGTTTCCCTTCTCTTTCTTCCATCATGTCGTACACTTTCGACATTTTGGATAAATTGATGGCATCACCATTAGTTGTGCCGAGGCAAGAAAATAGCCCACCAAAAATGTTGCCTTCTTCTTCGGATCCAAAATCTAATATGGCGAAGAGTTCCGAGCCTAAACAGATTTATTCAAAAAAGAGTAATAATAACTCTCTCGTTAATAATAACAACTCTCGTTAATAATGGCGAGATTAATAAATTTTGTAAATTATGTAGGGTTACTGATCACCTGACTAAAATTTGTTCCAAATATCGAGACTTTGACTCCAAAATTATAAGAGCCAAAGGACTCAAATTATGTATCAGGTGCCTCGGTGAGCACTCTGAGACTGTTTGCAATGAGATAAAGGGTTCTCCTTATCCTGGCACCGTTTGTGTTTTTAAGAACCATTTTTCTATTATGTGCCTAAAAAGTCCCAAATCCTTTGTGGGACGTACATCATTATCGGGACAGGAAAAATGTATATTTCCTGTACTCAAAATATCAATGAAGGAGAAAGGGTGCCCAGTCTATTTTTACTGTCTTTTGGATATGGGTAGCCAGAAATCCTTCTTTTCTGGCATAATTCTAAACCGTTTAAGTCCCGGGAATAAATTAAAACCAGTGATGATGGAAATGCCTGTTAATACTCTTGTAAGGACTAATTCATTAACACTTAGGGAGCTGGAAGTGTCTCTTAAATTGGGACATCAGAGTTCATTTCCTTTTTCTTCCTTGTTTGCAGATGATTTGAGGTTAAAATTTCAAGTGGACAAATAATGAGATCACGTCAAAATTGACTAAAGAGGGTTTTCGTCTTTGTCCTGGATACTCTGAATTGAATAAGTCTGCTATTCACGGCATAATTGGCCTGGACCTTATTCCACACATAGATAATCTCTGGTTAATTAAATGTTTGGGAGGTTCTGCATGGAAACTCCCCAAGTACATAATTCTCTTCAGTGAGGGGGTCTAAATTTTTGAATTTCAATGCAAAGGTTAAGGAAGAGTTACCGGCCTTTGATCAAGTTAACGTCTGCTGGCCCATATCTCCCTTACCCTGTCTTAACGACAGTAACAAAAAAATTGTAACATGTATGTTCTCGGATGAAGCTGATTCAAATGAGAGTCGTTTACCAATTAAAATATCTTATTTCTTCACATTAACTAAGGCGATTAATGTCTTAGAAAAAGTTGTTAGATTCGGTGACAAATTACGACACGAAAGACTGACACCGTTAAAAGAGCTAAATTGTTGCTTTTTTCTCATATGCAAAATGAAGCTTTTCCCTTGGAATTGGTTTATTTCAAGCAACCAACAAATAAAGTTGCACGCGCAAGGGTGACGGCCCTTGGCTTATTTCTGGATAAGGATGGACTGATGCGAACCCAAAGACGCATTCAGAACGATGTTTTTCCATATAATGTAAAATTCCCTATACTGTTAGGGAAAAATAGTCACCTGACCAAATTGGTCATTATTGAATCTCACTTGAATTGTTGTCATATGGGAGCAAATTCTACCCTTAGCAAATTAAGGCTATCTGGTTTTTGGCTCCCCCAAGGGAGACAAGCGGTAAAATCTTCTCCGTAGCTGTATCATATGTAAGAGAATCAATTCCCTACCATACAAGGCTCCCTCCGGGTCTCAACTGCCCTCTCATAGGGTAAATTTTGTCAGGCCCTTCAAATATGTGGGTGTGGACTTTACTCAACACTTTTTTGTCAAAAATAATAATCAGGATGTCAAAATGTATGTCCTACTGTTTACTTGAATGCTAAATCATTCTTGGCATCGGGTATTATATTGTCAAACGTACTTGTCTCTGATGAATTTAAAGAACATTTCAAATCAACTACTATTGTTCATTATACCATTCCCCTTTACTCTGCTTGGCATGGTGGAGCATGGGAAAGATTGATTAAGACTGTTAAACAGTGTCTGTCAAAGTTGTTGGGTAGGAGGAAAGACCCCTAATCATTTTTTGCAGACGGGATATCACCCTCGGCGCCAAATTCCCTTTTCAGATCAGAATCCAGAAAGATGCAGAGTTGGACACACGTGGATTTCTCCCTCGAATCGAGGCAGCGAAACTTTGTTGCTTCGAGACGTTTTAATGCCTAAACGTGAAACGGAACTTTATCATTGCAATTACCAATGCAATGTAGGGCGAATTTATATTTGCACACTTGTGCTACAATTTAATGTCTGTCAAGACGAAATTAAGGTCCACAGTTTGACCTGCCTTGTCCGCCATTGGACTGAATCGAAGGACTCCTCGTGTATGCCCAGCTAGCAGCATTCATCTTGGAAGACACCTCAACATCTCCAACCTGCGCACTACTTTGTCAGTAATTCTACCCAGCCTTTGTCAGGAATTCTACCCAGCCTTTATCAAAGACAAACTATTATTCCCTTCGGGGTCGTTACCAGCCCATAGTGGCAGATAGCTGAAGATGACACATCTTTTGCAACATGGACCTTTTTTACTTTAATAAAATTTACGTTGAAGTCTTAAGGTGAGCTTGTAATTTCTGTTTGGTCTTCTTCCATTCTGCCGAGGGCAAAACCCTTGTGAGAGAAATCTCACAATTTTTATAGAAATGTTTATTAAACTTTTTGCTTGAATTTATTACTATCGTGTTCAAACTTAATTTTTTGATTTTTTATAGAAATAAAAGTTTGTATTCAATGCTTAAAACTTAAAAAAAATATTAGATAGATATAAAATATCAAACATTTTTGAATACAAATCGATCACAAATGGGAAGGAAAAACAAGTTGCATAAGTTACCCAAAATTGTTTATAGCTTATTTCTGAACGATATTTCCTTTTTACCGAAATGTTTAGTATTTTTACAATGAATTATATTTTGAACGAAAAGAAAAACAATAAATTATATATTACTGTACTTGGTTTAAAATAACAACGTTAATTTAAGACAGAAAGTTATCTATCTACCCCTCCTTAAATTGAAACATTCTTAGCGACCCTAATTTAGGACATTACCCAAAAGAATTATATAATCTTAAAAACAAAAAAAAAGGACTTAAAAAAAAGAAATTATTTTGTCAGTGTAACAGTAACACGTGCAATCAATTTAAATTTTAATCACATGAAAGATAAACGATGTTAACCCTGCCAATGTCCCGTCCAGTCATGTAAGAGTTACAGCCCCTTATCTTTGACTTTTTTCGCTTAAAGTAAACACCATTCAGATGGGTTTTGTTAAAAATTACTGCAGAAATTGAATTTAACTGGAAAAGTTTATCTAAAAAATAAAACGGTTCGTAAACTTTAGAAGTACCAAGCGTAATTTAATCTCGAAAAGTTGATGGATGTGTATCGGTTTTCATTTTATAAATATTCCGAGCAGACGTTTTTAATCTCAATTTCAAAGTATTGTTTAAGGTCATTTCAGAAAGTCGTATCCGTACTTTCGTAGTTTATAATAGTTTGTTTACATTTCTTTAAAAAAAATAAATCACATAATTGTATATTTTATCAAATAACAAAACCAACGAAAATTATTTTTAACTTAAAATATTAAATTATTACGAAAAATACGTGTATTCAGAATAAAGATCATAAATAAATAACTGTAGATACGCAATTATTGCTAGAAATAGTAAAGTGATTTTCTCCGTTTAGATCTTATTATATAAACATTCATGCTTGTTTTTGTCCGGGCGGCTTGTACACGACATTTTGATCTGTTCTCAAACAAACATTTTCGTACAAAATATCAAAGCTTGCTAACATTATGGCAATGCTAAGATCATTGCGTTACAGCCTGAAACCGATGTTTGATTCTCGGATTCAAACAGTGGCACTTTACCATAAAAATGTAAGTGCGTAAAACGCATTCTTTTTACTTATAAACCGTCATTCATTTTACGTAACGATTTGCTTGTTTTATTTATTTTAATTGATTAATTAATTTAATTTTGTTAACTCTTGGTTGATTCCTATTTCAGTCAACTAAATTATTTAGAATGAAATGGATTTCGACGTGTATTTGGCATTAGTCCCAAACAACTTAGTTTTATTTGAAAAAAAAAAAGAGGTAAATGATAATAATGGTTTGTGTTACAATTCAGATTCGAAAAAGTGGTAATATGTGTTATCAAAGACAAGATAAGTTACTCTTCTACCTAGCTGGTTAAGTTATTAGTATTTTATCTTGCCTTTGATAACATTTATTTGTTATATATTTGTTTTTTGACAACTTTTTCGAATCTGTGTACAGTAATACAAACCCACTATTTTTATTTAATATAAAATGTTTACTTTGTTCAAAAATGACCGCGTGGTATCTCATATCTTTGAAGTCTCGACAATGACTTAAAAATTATACAAAATACTGTTAAAACCCAACGCAATAAATCTTTTGGGAGATTTACTGGGTGGTTTTCAAACACTAACAGTATTTTGCATAATTTTAAATTTTTAACTCGTGTTCCAGTCTTCAAAGATTTGAGATACCACGCAGTGTTTTTCGAACGGAATAAACATTTCGCGCGCACACACACGTGTGTGTGTGTGTGTGTATATATATATATATAGAGAGAGAGAGAGAAAGAGAGACTAAAAACTTATCCAGCTTGGTAAAAGAGTAACTTTTCTTGCCTTTGGTAACATTTATTTGTTCTTTATTTATTTATATTTTTTCCGAATCTCTGTGGATTGTAAAACAAACGCAATAATAACCTTTAAAATGCTTGAAGGTTTCACCATACACGTGGAACGGCGGAACGCTGAAATAGGTACATGTGCAGTTTATGGACCGCGCTGAGATAACGTTATAATTTAAAAACTCATTCTTAACCTGGGGAGGGCATTTTTGTAACTACTCTGTATTTTCACCTTACAATAACCAAAAGATACAGTTTGAAAAATCTTTCTAAAAAAAATAATACTAGCCGTATTCTGGATAAGTACGTAGAAAAATATAGTCGCCATCATTATAAACTGGACAAGAAATAGGCTACCTTAGGTAGAACGATAACTCAAGTTCATAATTTTCTAATTAAAGGAAAGATTGCATAATAACGCAAATTATGTAAGAATTTAAAACGTGACAAATTACCGGAATCCCCGGTATGCCCTCGCAAATGAGAAGGGCGCGGCAGCGAACGAAACTGCGCATTTTCATCTCCTGCAATGGTGGAGGTACGGTACGTCACGACCTTGTAAGAAGGCCACCATCCTCGAGAATAGCTTTTATTTGTTTTTAATTTGTATAACACCAGATGTTATTACGGAATCGATAATTTGATGTCATTTTGGAGTCTACAAAACTGAAAAACTGTTGAAAAATATATAACTGTTACCAAACGCAAGAGTCGCAAGACATGTCAATGAATGCACTCTTCTCTCTAACTCTAAGTTTCGTGTGCCAATACTAATTGTAAGAGTTATACTTTTTTCTTCTTTTATTAACTTTTTTTTTCAAATTTTATTTTATACTCTTATTCACTCCAAACAAAGGATGGGATTAGATTTACGAGGGCACTATGAAGGGAGTTGAGAAGCGAGTTGTCTATTTTCGCTTTACATTTTTTTTAAATTTCAACTTGTTAGTACAGTCAGGGAAACTGGGTGAATTTCAAACCTTAGCAGTTTGAAGGAAGAAACTACAAACTTTCTGGCATCTAGGTATCTCAACCGTGAAGGATGGGATTTTGTTGCTATTTGCTGGATTAGTCGGGGGGGGGGGGTATTTACGTCGAGGAGCAAAAATGCTACTAGTTCGTCGGAGCACATTCCATAAAGTACTTGTAAGACAAGCACAGAGATGCGGCCTTGCGACGATGGGACAGAGCATGGTCCATGCTCTGTCCCATCGTTTTATATATCACAAATTGAAGAGAAAAGGTCAATAAATAATATATTCAAATTTAAAACAACAAAAAAAAAATCGCTTTTTTAGAAATTTACCTGTAAAGTCCGAAGTTTAAAACCTTTTTTTTTTTTTAAAAAAAAAACACTTTTTATTTTTTTTTTTTTTTAATGCTCTTTTAATTGAAAAAAAAAATTAGGGCTTGAATTACATTTTTCGAGGAGTTATAAGCTTGAAAAGATGAGGTGCCACCTCAGGTGGAATTATTCATTATTTTCACGAAATTTCTGACACACCTAAAGGGTGTCACCATTTATCAAAGCCTAAAGGCCACTCGAGGATAAGTGTTAATAAGTGTAATCAAGATCACTAATTAGTTATATCTTGTGCCCGGCGATCATGCACACGTCCAGTTCTTACTCTCTCTTTTTGAGTCATGTGACATCATAACTCTTTTAGCATATTCCACAGCATAAATCATTTTTAACTATGGAGATGATCCACCCTTTTAATATGTAACCTGCATTTCTGACAAATAGATTATCAAATGGCTAAAATCGGAATTTTATCAAAAAAGTATTGTTACTTCAATTAGAAAAAAAAATGGCTAATTCGGATTATTATTTTTGTTATTTTCACAAAATTAACTTGACGTTTTTCAGGTGCTTCTTTTCAAACTTGGGAATATTTATTTCGAACTCTGGAACTTGCACAGAATTTCAGACTAAACCCTATATTTAATATTTAGTGGGTAGATTATTTTCCATCAATCGATACTGGATAGAAGTGTTAATTAACTTGTGATAGAACGGATAAAGGTCTTGATTCAGTTCTAAGTGAGTTTTACTGAAGGGTGAATACAGGCAATAATAAATAAAAATAAAATAAAAATTAACACTTCTGCCCGGTCATGGATGACAGAACGAGAATGATCTACCCTATCTGGTTTAAAATTCCATACAGGTTTCCAAGTTTGAAAAATACACCTGTAAAATCTCAGGTTACATCGACCGAAACGTAAAAATAATAATCAAGATGAGATTAGTAATACGAATACAAATTGTCAATCCTCTTCTCGGAAGTTCTGAAACAAAAAAAAAAATGAATAAAAGTATATATTAAAATTAAAAACTTATATACTTATAATGCTACCCACGCCAAAAAGTGGACTATCAAAAAAAAAAAAAAAAAACGCAACATTTTTTTTTTTTTTCATTGCAGATTTATTTATTTTACTTTTATTATTACCCCAAACAAGGCACGCTGCCACTGAGATGCAATTGGCTACTGTGAATTAGGGACCGATTTATAGAGGGCATCAAAGTGGGGAGTTGAGTAGCAAGATTTGTTTATATCACATTTAAATTTCTACATGTTGATACAAGTTGGAAGCAGGCAGGGAATTCCAAAGGCAAGCAATTAAAGGAAAGAAGCTATTAGTAGTAGTGAAAAAATTAAAATGGCTTAACATATTTCAATAGAGCTTCATGAGCTAAGTAAGAATCTTTTAAAATTTTTTAAATCCGATTAAAATTAGAGAAGTTATGACTTTTTGTGCCTCACACGTTTGGATATTTTTCCTTGTTTGAAGACCATATGCGTTTTGTCACTTTTGGAATTTTGCTGCTTGACGAGTTGATCAGGAGTATTTATGCCGAGGAAGCACAAGTGCAGCAATTTCGTTAGAGTACATTTGCCAGAAGTACTTGTAAAATATGCCTAGGCATGCAAGCAAGATTGTGGTGATGAGACAAGAGCTGGAGTTTGGTAAACGGTGCGAGACCTATTAGGTTAAAAGCTACTGGTTTTTTTTAATCTTTAAGGGGAGACTAGTGCTTGGTGCACCAGTTCAGCTATGGCAACAATACTCCATACATGGTTGAATGGTGGCTGTGTAGGGATATAGAAGACTAGCAGGTGTGAGTTTTTTAGCCTAGTAGAGGAAACCTGTCTTCTTTGCAGCAGACTGGCAGCATCTGTGTTTTTATTCCAATTGATTTGATGTTACTTGTGAATATTAGGCTAAGGAGTTTGAATGTCAGGCTTTCATTAAGGATGCCATCAGCCATGGCAATCGATGGTTTGTAAAGTTTCTTGTAATTGTTAAAAGAAAGGAGCTTTGTTTTAGTAGCATTATATGACCCCCCCCCATTTACGGCACCATTTCACTTCAGATTGGAGCTCATTTTCGTAGAATTCGGCCACTGCTTTTGATACGTGTGCATTCGGTTTGCTCTTATATTGAGAAAAGAACATGGTGTCATCAGTGACTATGCCCATCTTGGACATGATTGCGATATGACGAGATCCCTGGCGACACCAGATGATCTTGCTTTTCAAATAGAGGAAGAGAAGATGGGAGAGGAAAAACAGATGTTTATGAGATTCCTGTCCACAGAAAAGAGTAAATATTTCAATGAGAGAAGAAATAGTGAATATTTCGATGGGAAAGAAATAAATAAATGTGATAATGAGATTCTCGAGTTGGCAGAAAAAGCAATACAGGGTCGTTTTCTGGTTTAGGTTAGAACAACAATTCAAATTATTAAAGAAACAATGTTTTGTTGAAAGGTACAATGACTTGGGTTCAAAAGGTCTCTTTTGGTGTCTGGGAGGTATTGTCGCTGGGTCCATCTGTTGTATTTTAACACCCAGATAACCAGCCAGTGATAAGTTAGTTGGACAGATAAATAAATAAATTGAACCTAGAGAGAGATATGGTCATGAAAGACGAAGAAGAGAGAAAAGAAAAAGAAAATGAAAAGAATAAAATAATGAGTTCACGAGAGAAAGAAAAGAATAAGATAATGGAAAAGAGAAGAATAACTCCAAAAAGGCAGAGGGAGGAATTTCTGATTTTATAAAAACGATTGACTTTTTGGAGTTAGAGTCCAGAGTGCCTTTTTTCCTGACTGGCATCGAGACGTACACATCGCTCTCACCCCGCCAGGGGGGGGGGGCGAAACTCTCATAAGAGCTAAGTCGAAAAGCTCTTGTTCTTAGCTGGGAAATTGATTAGTGGAACTTAAGTATACAACCTGCATCATGAAGCTTGAATCAAAGAACTCGACTTTTAAACAAGTGTAAAATGATTTATGAATAATTATTTTGTTTCGTTATATAAAAATGTCCCAGAGTTTTTCCTTGTTTCCTGATTGCCGGCCTGAAATGAAGATGCAGTTTATTTCAGGTAGGCCCTGACGCCAGATGATGGAAGAGATAGACTGGATCCAGCACGAAGCCAGAGTGACGACCGAAATCGACAATGTTGCCACACGGACTTAGGGTCATGCACATTTTGCGTGCCCTGAGCAGCAGAAGATATTTTCCAGTGACCAGTGAGAGTCTGATCACCCTTGAGGGGTCCACCACTAGACAAGTAAGAATGTAGCCCTGCTGGGTTGCATCTATGGTCATGTGAGCTGGGAGCGACGAACACGGCCAGAAGTACATCACAAGTATGCTCCAGTGAACCAGGATAGCGACGGATGCGGCCCGGCTCCAGGAGAAGAGGGGGTTATATATTATACATAGGTGTGTCAGAAACTTCGTGAAAAATATTGAATAATTCGACTCCCTGTCTTTCCAACCTTATAACTACTTGAAAAATGTAATTCAAACCCTAATTTTTTTTTGTCAATTAAAGGAGCAAGGACCAAGGTTTCATTTAAAAAAAAAAAAAAAAAAAAAATACAAACAATGTGGTTTAAAAAAAAAAAAAAAAAAAAAAAGGTTTTAAACTTCGGACTTTACAGGTAAATTTAAAAAAAAACTTCTTTTTTTTTTGTTTTAAATTAGAATATATTATTTATTGATCTTTTATCTTCAATTTGTGATATATATAACTTTGGCACATAAATTATTTACTTTTTAATAGACATTTCAAAATAGGGGGGGCGTGAATTTTAAAAAAAACGTTTGTCTAAAATATTATATTCGGTTTACTGGAAAGAGCATAAAATTTCACATTGACCCTGAAAATGTCGTAAAAATAGAATCAATAGAAAAATTTTGATAGATTTTTAAAGTTTAAAAATTGAAAAATACTGAACTCGTAAAATTCAATTAATTTCATTACTGTTTTTTAAAAAATAAAAAATAATATTTCTATTTTTTTTATACAACTTTAATAGTTTATTTTGGAAGTATAATCCATAAAGAAAATAAACAACCCACTTTCAAAAGAGAAATTACGAGTTTTTTATATTTTATTCAGTTTCGTGTTAGGGGTGTCAAAAATTCCTACAAAAATTCTGATACACCTAGTGATTGCATCAGGGAGGTAAATCAGGAATAATAAAGGTCCAAGAAATAACCTCTGGAGCACACCTGTATTAATTTCATATTGTTTAGATATATAGTCATCGAGGACAACTTGGATCATCCTTTTAGCTAAAAAGGATCTGATTATTATTATCTATATAATCTGTTTTTTCCTTAATTAGTCCATATGTTATACTTTGAAAAAGGCTAAATACAAATTTGAATATTAAACTTCTTCCAAAAAATTCAAATATGCAAAATTTGTCTTTAAAAAGGCCAATTTGGCAATCCTAGACAAGAATAAGTGACCTCCCTGTGATGTAGCCTCCTTTTTTTAATATCATCATAATAATCATAATATATGATCCTTGTTGTAATGTGTGAGAAAGGAACTTGTAATTTCTACATGCAACAGTCCTTCACTGAAGAAAGTCAGTGAAATGTTACGTTTAAAAAAAAAATTTGAAAAAAAAAAGAATATTATCTGCAAAGAGATGCTGGACTGAAGGAGTAAATTAAAACTGTCTCTTACAACATAATTTTATTATTTGTATTGAACTATGTAGCACAATATCTTCTGAGTATTTATTAGTACTTATTAATTTATCTCATTTGGGTCAGTTTTATATTTAAAATACAATAGATACTATTTTTAAACTCATATTCACTGTTATTGGTTTTTCTGTCTAAAAAAACTAATTTTTTGCACTATCCAGAAAAATATTAGCTCTATCAAAACCTATTTGTTGATTAGATATATTTCTTATTCTGTGGAATTTCCACGGGTCCTGCTAGTATTAAATATTCATCTAGTAATATCATAGGAATTAGTTTTCTTGAACATTTTTATGGCAGACCTTGTCAAAAGCTTTGGATAAGTCAAGTGATACTGCCTTAGTTTCACCTGTCTTATTCAGTGTACACTATTTGCATTTGGAGATGACTGCTACAGTAGAAAAGGATTACCTAAACCCATACTGTTCTCTCTCTTTTTTTTTTTTTTCAGAAGTTCAGCATTTTCTAAGATGATGGATTATCGCTAGATTGATTAAGGATTAAAAAATTTTTAGTGAATAGTGGGAGGAGACTTGTATAGCAGTAACTTTGCTGGTTAGTTCTTTCACCAGAGTTCTTGAAAACTGTTCAGAGGTAATTTTCTATCAGAAAAGCAAGATTTGGCCGTAATGTATAAAAGATTGCAGCAATGGCTGAACGCAAGAAAAATTCTGTATAGACATTAAAAATAGTTTTGTTGTCACGGATGTAAATTCCGTTATAGAAGCATTGATTTTATTTGAATAAAATAAATACGTATCAGGTATGTTTGAAAGCCAAATCACAATGCAATATTATGAAAATAAACAAATATTATACTTGTTTGAAATTTATAATTAAAATATATTTGATTCAAACTCCATCCTCAGTATTTTTGACATGTATTTTTTAAATTTTCTTCTTTCTAGACATGTTGTAAAGTTGGAGAGAAAAAAAAATGCACAAAATACTGAGGATGGAGTTTGACTCCAAAATATATTTAAATAATAAATTTCGAACAAGTAAAATATTTGTTTATTTTCGTAGTATTGCGTTGTGATTGTGCTTTCAAACGTACCTGATGCATATTTATTTCATTTTTATGTTGCTTGTTTTTTTTGTGTTTTTTATATTTCTAAATGAGGAATAATTTCCATTAAAAATCCAGTTTTATGCATCTAAAATTGATTCACTCAGTTTCGTTTTTAGATAAACACAGCATCAGGTAAAATTTGGCGGCTATTTTGTTTTTATTTATTCACATGATGTTGACCCTTTTCAAACATGCTTTTCTCAATTTTAGATGCATGATACTAATTGGGTTTTTTATGGAAATGATTCTTCAATGAGTAATGCATAACAAAAAAACAATATAAACCGATTTTTAATGTCTAAACAGATTTTTTTTTCTTGTATTCTTCCATCGCCGCAACCGATAGATTAAGTAAATTAAGTACATTACCGATTTGACAAGTCAATTTCCTATAGAGTTTAGGGGCTAACTCAGCATTTTTTATTACTGTAGCAGGGATAATATTTTAAAGAAGATAAAAAATTTTTCTCTTTTTGAACATTTTATTTCACATTTATTTTTCAATAATTGTTTTTTTTTTTTGTTTTTTTTCGCAGTTTTACACCTTTTTATAAATCTTTTGATTTCTTCATCTTTCTTCTCCTTTTTTTTTTTTTTTTTTTTTTTTTTTTTTTTTTTTTTTTTTTTTAAAACCTTTTGAATAGGTGATTGACCATTTTGAAAATCCAAGAAATGTGGGTTCCCTGGACAAAAATGATAAAAATACAGGCACCGGTCTTGTTGGTGCACCTGCATGCGGTGATGTCATGAAACTTCAGGTAAATAGTTGAATTATAAATATGAACTATGAGGAAAGATCTTGAGCATTTCAGAATATGCAGGAGTTATGTAAAAGCATAAAATATTTAAATTTGTGTCAATCAATGTAACCGCGGATCTTCTTCAGTAAGGACTCATGGTGTAAGTACTTAGTGAAATTTAGTTGTAAGTTCTATTCTTCTGGAGATTGAATGTTGAATTCTTAGTGCAGGGAACACTCAGAATACAATTGCAAGTGACTTAAAACTTCTACTCTGTAATGGCTGATGGAATGAGAGCATGCTGGCCTCATGGATTAAATAAAGGGTTACATTTGAAATTCGGTACAGATTCCCAAGTTCAAAATAAAGATTCCAAAGTTCAACAAGATACACCTGAAGAAGGTCTGCGGTTACATTGTGAGAATAACATTCAGGATGAGGACAGTAGTCCAAATAATGATATTATAATAATAATAATGTGTATTGAAGGTATACCATAATACTTAGTTTGCTACACCATATCATAGCAAAGCTGCATACAAAATTTTAGCCAGATAGATCTAGTAGTTTCCAAGAAAAATTCTAGAGTAAATGTAGTATTGTCGTGATTTATCCCTATTGATCCCTAACTATGCATCATAGGGATCCCATGATATTTAGTTCGCTGCACTTTATTATAGCAAAGTTTCAAACAAAATTTCAGCCAGATCAACATAATAGTTTTCGTAAAAAATGGAATAGTTAGATAAACTTGGTAAAAATATAAGAAATATATATAAAGTGGTATACTTCACTGCTAAATAAAAATGGGTTTTAAAGCTCCCAAAATATATACTAGAATTGTTCATGTGGTCTCATAATGGAATGGCTTGATACAGTCTTATGTGACAGTTTTCTGATGAAGGTTCAGTCCTTACTACAGGCGATAATAACTGAGAATAACATAAAAATTAACATTTCTACCTTATCATGGCTGACAGAATGAGGACAATCTGATCTGTGGATAAAATAGAGGGTTCAGTCTAACACTGATTCCCAAGTCTGAAAAGATGCACCTAAAGACTGTCGAATGTTACATAAGGCGAAACGTTGTGGAAATAACATGAAAATAGTTTGAATAATCTAAATGATGTATTTTCATAGTTCTCTCAAGATTTAATGTGATTGATTTTGAAAAAAATATATGAAATGAAACTTCTATAATTTGTTTTATTTTTATTTGACCTTCAAAGATACATTATTGTTTCATGATTTTTTTACTTATTTTGAAAGTGTTAAAGGTCAGTTAATGCATTTTGTTATCATTGGATTCTAATCTATAGATATAAAGGAGTAACATTCATATGTGTGTCTGTGTGTACAACTCTCCTACAGCCCACACCACTGGACCAATCATGACCAAACCTGCAATGATGATGGTCCCCCACCTAGGAATGGTGCACACCATTTTTTTCAAGGTTAAGCCTACACTCCTACAGCCCACACCACTGGACTGATCCTAACCAAATTTGATATGATGATAGTCTCTGACCTAGGGATGGTGCACACCATTTTTTAAAGTAAAGAGTAAAGGTTTAGGTTGTACTAAACTCCCCGTGACCCGTTGGGTCAGTATGTTATATTAGCTATGGAATTAATGTATGAGCGTGACACTTGTGACGTAAAGAAAATAGTTTTTTGTGACATAACAGAAACATTTCTATGAAAGTATATTAAAATGAAAAAAGAATATACATAGATTTCTGTGAGTCGTTCTGTTTATAATTGTTTATTTTTGAAAAAAAAACAAACTTAGTCATTGAACTATAAGTGGTTTGCCATACTTATAGGTAAATGTGCACTGAATAGATACCATAATACTTAAAGTTAAATTCAAATTTAGATATATCTTTTTTAAATGAAATTGTTAGTTGAAAGTACAGAATAGTTAAAAAACACTCTCCCCATGTTAGGAATGGCTTTTTAAATAGAAAATGAAAATAAAATGTAATTTTTTCATTTATTTTAAACAAACATTCATGACCCATTGAGTCAAATATTTAATTTATATGTTAATAAAGTCAATAAAACTAATTAAGACAATGCGGAAATGAACGGTGTAAAAAAAAAAGCAGAATGTATTTACAATTGTTTATTTGGATAATTTAAACGCGAAAAAAAAAACAATTGGGATGCTGAAAACGTACACAGTAAAACAATGTTTTATTGTTGAGTTGATTGTTTACGCTGTTATGGGTTTATGCTTGTGTACGCATGTGCAACCGGAAGTCGTAAACCGGATGTTGGGTTACCACACCCATTACAAGGTCATTTAAGTTGTATAATTATATAGATTTAGTGCGGCTCTTAGTAAACTCCCCCACCTAGAGATGGTGCACACAAAATTAGGGTTTGTCGCCATCCTGAGGGCTGCCACCATGGCGCCGGTCAACTTCTTTATGAATTTGAATCGGATCACCCTCCTCCACCCCATCCACTCAACCAATTTAACAAATGTTAACTATTGTGATTCTTCATTTCAATTTTTTATGTGTAACAAACGATATAAGTGTCCACTTTGATATAATCTATTTGCTTCAATTCATAGTTGGATTTCAGTCACTTCAGGAGGTAGTAAAAAAATGTTCAACACCTTAAGAAATAGTTGCTCTTACAACATCCACTTACTGCAAGGGTGCCTGCAAAGTGCATGTATCTTTACTAGTGTCCAATATTTAAAAATAGATGAACAGCCTTAATTAAAACCTAAACGATGCCATAGCAAAAATGCTTACCAATATTTTCAGACCATGATTTAACTAAATAAAACATTTGCTTTGAATCGCCTTACCAAGATAACAAGCTTTTAACATGAGATGAACATTTTTAGGCTAGAATGAGTGGAAACCAAAATTTGTCTTTTGATGAGTTTTATTTTTATATTCTCTACATATATACAAAGTGATTGAAAAGTAACTCTGTTTTAAAATGCATACAATTCAGTTTTAAAAAATAATTCATACAATTAATGAATAAGAAAATGATGTTTTTAAAGCTAATTTCCCTTCAACAGTTTGCATTTTGGAGATGGAACTCTTTCGTTGCTATATTAATTTTTATCTTTTTAGATTCAAATGTTATCTACATTTTATTTCAGTATTTAATTTTTACTTTTTGATTGTTTTATTTAATAATAGCTTTTCTCGTCCATAAATGTTTATTATACCTACTAAGTTGATTGCATAAATAGATTTGGCAATTGTATTCATTTTCAGTTCGTGAGAGGGGAATCTATCACCATACTTTCCCTTAAACATGCCAATTGGACTTTCATGAAGTACAATACTACTTAATAAATCTTTTTTTTTTTTAATTTTTTTTTTTAATGGAGAGTAGAGAACGCATTGTAGATGCGTTATCGGCAGCTCCCGTTACTCTCACTTCTCTTTATTTGTTTCTCAGTCCTCATTTTTTAATGAGTGTTTTTCTGACAAAGGGAAAAGAAAAACTATTCTAGGTTGGCAGTATTTTGTGCGAACAACCACCAGAGATGTCAGAAATTTTCTGTTTCTATGTCTATCCTTGTAGCCATGTCACTAGTAAGGGTGCTGGAGGTAAACATTTTATCTGGGTTGACGTTAACCGCCTGATAGTCAGGGACCCAAACCTTGGATTAACCACTAAGGAAGCTGTGTTATCAGCAGGTGCAAAGTACTGGGGCTGCTGTATTGCCATTTGGTGAATGGATTCTGGACCATGCAGTAGCTTCTTGTGGGGCCTCTCGATGCCATATTAGTGGGTAATTGTTACGGCTTTACCTTATATGCTAAAAAAATTTCTTTGTTTCTTTTTCTCTCTTAGTTTCCCTCTCTGTTCTGCTCTATGCAAGTATGTCGACCTAGTCCACAAATCCCAAAATTCCATGACCAGTTTCAAGAAAAAATACGATTAAACCCGGATCTCCAACTTCCAACGTAGACCCCCCACTACCATGTCTCCTCCAACATCAGAGATCTACGTTCTAACCTTCCAGAGGTTGAAACCCAATTACAGGAGACTGAACCAGACCTATTATTTCTAAGCGAAACTGACATTGGACAGACTATTTCCCTAGATGAGTTTGTAATTAAAGGATACTCTAACTTAACTAACAAATCTGACCCCCAAGATCGCCATGGGCATGGAATGTGTGCCTATATTAAATAAATTAAATATTCTATGTGGTAGGGACATCTCCAGAGAAGATCCTAACTTACCCTATATGTGCTTCAGGGTTGCACTTGCTCATACTACTTCGTTTATATTTACTCTCTATCGCCTCCACAACAACGGAGTTACTATCTTTAAAAGCATATCTGAGAAAATTGACCACGTCCTATGTGCTTATCCTTGAGCTAACATTCACGTATGTGGAGACTTCAATGTGGAATGGTTAACCCACTCAAACAAGACCGATGATGAGGGGAGGTTCTGTCACGATTTCTCTATGGCTTATGACCTCACTCAGATTGTTCACAAACCCACCCCTGCGCCCGATACTGATGGCCAGTATGCGAGTCTTCTAAATCTTTTTCTAGTTTCCGTTCTGTCTCCACTTGGATCTTCTGACCACTTTGTTGTATCAATTAAGATAAAAATGAAATGTAATAAGTCCTCCGATGTACCGCTCCATAGTACAGTATATCGATACTCTATGGCTGACTGGGATAGCTTCCGTACATTTATATTAGATCTACCTCTGCTTTCCATGTTTAAAAAGGAGGTGTCCTCTATAGTGTCAGACCTGACAGAATGGTTAATTGTAGGTATAGACCGTTTCATACCCTCAAAAAAATTCCAGCAAAAACCTAACAGCCAGCCGTGGTTCTCTCCGGAATGTGCTACTGCCATTGCACATAGAAATCACTTTCTCCATTGCTTCCAATGTAATAGATATACTGAGACTAAAGCCACTTTCAGAACTGCCAGCAACCATTGTAAGAAAGTAATAAGGAATACAAGAGAGTTGTATGCTCAGTCAGTCAAGTCCAAAGTAGCTGAGCAGCAGCTTGGTTCCCACCAGTTTTGGCAAATAGCAAACAGAATCCTGAACAGAAGCGTGTGCTCATCCCAACTATCATCAATGGACCTGAGGTAATCTTGTCAGCATCAGACAAAGCCAAACTCTTTACCAAGAACTTTGCAGTTAATTCTACCCTTTGCGACCAAGGCCGCCAACCCCCAATATTTCCTCCTGTATCAGAAAACACGCTATGTGATATACAAATATTTGTACGTGATGTTGCCAAGCTAATCAAAAGCCTTGATTCCAGTAAAGCAATCGCCCCTAATGGTATTCCAATTATAGTACTAAAAAAACTTCAACCAGAACTAGCGCCCATACTTACAAAACTGTTTAAACGTTGTCTTAAGGAGAATTGCTTCCCATCACTCTGGAAAATTTCATCAGTATGCCCTGTATTTAAGAATTCAGGTGATCGCTAATCCCCCTCTCAGTACAGGCCAATAAGTCTCCTGTGCGTCATGAGTAAGTTGCTGGAATCTGTTAAATAGAGAAGTAATCAACCATCTCAGCAAAAATAACCTTCTTAGTGACACACAATGTGGTTTCCGTTCTGCTAGATCTACAGCAGATGTGCTTACAGTTATATCTCTTAGGATTAGCGAATCTCTCGATGGAGGCAATCTTTCTAGGGCAATTGCTCTTGACATATCAAAGGCCTTTGATAGGGTATGGCATAAAGGTTTACTTCACAAGATCTCTAGCTACGGTATAGCTGGAAATGTCTTAATTATTAAATCAATTCTCTCTGATAGGTTCATAAGAGTAGTGGTTGATGGGAAGAAATCAGAAGCTCACAGTATTAATGCTGGAGTCCCTCAGGGGTCCATCCTGGGCCCAACTTTTTTCCTGATCTACATTAATGATCTTCCAAATTCATTCGTAGACATTTATGCTGATGATACTACTATCTATGGTAGCACATCTAAGACCATAAACAACCGAGTTCTCTCCGATTCCCTCTCCTGATATTGAGCACATGATACAATGGGGAAAGGAGTGGCTGGTTACTTTTAATGCATCTAAATCCAAGCTTCTACCTTTACATCATCAACGCTCTGATCCCCATCTGGCATCAATTGAAATGAATGGCTCTCGTCTTGGGGAGGCCTCATGTTTTGACAAGCTTCTAGGCTTGACTTTCACTCCTGATCTGAAATGGAACACGTACATCAAATCTGCTGCCAATGCCGCTGGAAAAATGGTGGGATCCTTATATCGATCCAGTAGATATCTCACTGCTGATGCAATTCTCTGTCTATATAAGAGCCAAGTTCGTCCGAGGATGAAATACTGTTGCCACATCTGGGCAGGAGCTGCTAGAAAGGACTTGTCCTGCCTTGATAGAGTTCAAAATAGACTTCGTAGCCTCATAGGAGATGTCCTTTTCTCTTCCCTGCAACCTCTATCTCACAGAAGAGATGTTGCGAGTTTGTCTTTGCTTTATCGTTATTTTCATGGCAAGTGCTCGACTGAGCTTCAATCTATGGTCCCCCCCCCTCGCCAAACTTTCACGAGAAACACTTGCCTAGCTGAAAACACTATTAATAATTCCCCCCACTCTTTATCTGTGCCTAAACCTAAATGTAGATTCCATGAACAACTTTCTTAGAAGTGCACGCCTGTGGAACTGTCTTCTGTTTCCTGCTTTCCAGCTGACTACAATATGGTTGTCTTCAAGTCCAATGTACACAAGTTCTTGATGAGCCGTTCCACTTAAGTTACCAAATTTACTGAATTTCCATTACTAACGATTGCTATATTGTCCAATTGATTATTGTACACTCTTAACCCTTATCCTCAAGTGGTCTCTGGGCCTTGATAAGTGGGGATGCCTATGTAAAAAAAAAAATTATAATGCATGGACTTTTATTTAAAATTCAGTATTGGCGCCTTCATACGCCACCAGCTTTTCAAGTTAACTTGAAATTACATCGACTGATTTGAGAAGAAACTCTTGCAGAATGGTAGTCAGAACTTCATGTATTTGCCCCTTTCAAGTTTTTCTAAATTTCTTGGTTTTGTTAAGTAGACTTGCTTTTTCAGCTAATGCCAGTGAAAAAAGTTGCAGAGCGTTAAGTCAAGACTTCTGGCTGGCCATTTGTGCAAACCACAACAACTCCTCCATCTTCCAGGGAATTGGACATTCAGCCATTCACAACTAACAATAGCCAAGTGTGGAGAAGCTCCATCTTGCATAAAAATCAAATCGTCAATATTATCCCAAGCAATAATAATTGGCCAAATTTCATCTCTCAACATAGCGAAATACCTTTGTATTCAAATTCATTTACCTAAGCGGTACAGTTTCCTCCTTTGGACATTTTCCTATTTTGATTTGTAGTTCTTGCCTTTGTTTATTATAAAAATAAAAAGTTTGATTTAAAAAAAAAAAAAAAAAATGATGTTAACTCTTTTATGTCCCAAGATAATTAAATTTTTTTAACGTGTATGATTTTTTTCAAATGTTTAACAATGTCTTATTTTTAGATAAAAGTTGATGATGACGGAAAAATCGTGGATGCCAAATTCAAAACATTTGGATGCGGATCAGCCATTGCATCCAGTTCTCTTGCTACGGAATGGGTGATGGGGAAATCTGTGAGTATTTCCGTTTATGATTGGCTTTTGTCATTATTCCCCAGGAGTTTTCATGCATGTCATTAGTAATTGCTTGGTGTTCCCTGAATTCTGAGTTACAAGTCTTTTCAGATTTCCATAACTTTCCACTTTTTTCGATAATTACAGAACATTTTGTGTTATCTTGTGATAATACCATGTCTTAGCCCACTCAACAAGGATCGCTGACCCCAACATTGAATTTCTTCTCTTTTCATCTTGTGATATTATTCCCCCTCCCCCACCTTATTGTAAGGAAGCAGGTGGGGGTGGGGGGGATATAACAAAAGAAATAGGAAATTTTTTTTTTTTTTAAATGGTGGATTTGAAGTTGCTAACCAGGGTAGACAAAAGAAGGTTGACATTGGATTGTTGGTCAAGATCTGACAGTGATGGTAACAAAAGGATAGAACAATGGATGTAGATATTTTTAGAGTTGATTTATGGACACTTAGGGAGTGGCTATGAGTTTATGACAGTAGGAATGATCTACGGGAGGAGGGGGCAATTAGCCAGTGCTTACATGAGTTGGATGCTTGGTGATGGTTGAAGTTTAGACACAGTTGAAGACAGTTTGTGGCTCTGAGCAGATGGGGAAATGAATTACTCAACTGATGAACGGACACAGTCTCAACAGCAGATGGAGATGGGTACTTTAACATTTAGAGGGTCAAGAGTGTGTCACACATGCACCGAGAGTCCAACTGATATATACATAGTGTTGAAGTGTTTTCTTTTGTTTCCCTTTGTTTGATTTCCCTTGGTTGCCAAGAGGGTGTGCACAGCTTCACAAGTAAAAGTACTTGTGAAGCTGTGCACACCCTCTTGGCAACTGCAAATGTGTAAAAGATGATGACACGGCCAGAACCAAAATGAGAGAAGAATGGAAAAAGGATCACTACACACCACATGGTCTTACAATCTCCTTTTCTGGTTGTGTTGTTGTTTCTCACATTGGTGGCTGTTGAGGGGTGTGCAGTGGTTCACAAGTATTAAAATAAAATGCACAAACTGACACATTCTGCAAGTGTGTGTGTGATAGATAGGTAGATACATACCTACCTACCCTCCCTTCCTCCACATCTGTTCTGAGTTGATATCAGCTCATCTCTATTTTCTAAATCCCCCTCGATCTGGTCCAAGCCATGACCTGCGTTCAACCATGTCAAACTGGAAACTGTTCTCAACTATTGCAAACCCAAGACTCTCCTTAACTGTTGTAAAACTCATTGCTACTCCTAAACTTGACTGAAAACTAACTTTAATCATATTGGTCGCCATTGTTCACTCCTTTTGATCCTGTTACCGCCACACCTTGATTAACAATCCTATTTTAGTTCCCTTTGTGTGCGCTAGTGAACAACTTTCTATAGTTTTGTTCTTATTTCCTCTTTTTATATTTTGCTCTTTTTTTAAATTCCTAGCACTTTCAGGGGAGGAGGAGGAGCATCTATAGTATCATATCATAACAGCTTCTTTCTTATAGCAAGCACTAGATTTCATTGGCATTTGATTTGGTAATATATGTCCTCACCAAAATGCCAGTACTTTTGGCATTTTTAGTAGATGTCTGGATGGTGCTCTTCCTTTTTTCTTTCCACTCTCTTTGACCTTTCCAACCATTTTGAATGGTATTAACTGAGGCTAATGACTTTTTTTTTGTGATTGGGGTGGGGAGAGCAAATATTGGATTTTTGGTAAGTTCACTTCATTTGTGTTGTGTTCTTTCTACATTTTTATCATTATTTATTAAAAGTACCTAATCAACATTGCCTGGGGGGTATTTTTTTTTTTTTTTTTTTTTGTGCTTGTGCAGTTTAAATTGTTAGGTGAAAATACAAAATAGTTTAAAAACCCTCCTCTTCATGCTAAGAATACCTTTCTAAATAGTTATTATTTCAGCACGGTCTCTAAACTGCACAAGTGCCCATTTTTGTTTTCACTTTGTTTTAATCAATTATAATATAATCGCATAAAGTAATATATATATAATTGCATAAAATAAAATAAATTCAAAAATATCCTATTTTAAAAAAAAAAAAATGTAATTATGAAATTAATTCACCAGAATGCATTTTTAGTTTGTTCATAAAGAAGTTAGCCATTTTTAATCTTTTAATAGTTAAAAAAAATTTTTTCTTTTTAAATGACCATTCAGAATGTGAAAAATTTTAAATATTTGAGCTGTCAAATAGAAAATTAGTTCTAGTTTTTAAATTCTTAGCAAATTCTCATGTATTAAAAATGTTGAAGGTTTTGTAAATTATTTGCATCTAATAATTATTTTTAAAACAGATTAAAAGTTTTTTGAATAAACTGTTTTGAAACTACGTTAAGATGCAAATATTTTATTTAAAAAAAAAAATTTTTTTTCTTTCTTTTAAAAATTGAAATGTTTCTTAATTTTGGATAGTATAATCTCCATCGAAACAGTTCTTTTTTTTTTTTTTTCTTTTTTTTTTTTTATTATTTGGAAGTAAAATGTCAGCACCAGCACAGCATTGATAAACCAGTACAAGGACACAGACATTTTACTTACCAAAAAATAAAAAAAGGAACTCTTTAATTCTGTGGATATTTTACTACCCAAAATTAATAAGAAACACTTCTATTAAAATATTTGCATTTTATCGTGGTTTCAAAGCAGTTTGTTTATTCAAAATTTTTCATTTAAATAATGCTTCTAAGAGCTTTTGCCAATTCTTATAAAATTAGTTAGTTTTATAACGATTTGATGCAATTAATAATTTTGATGACTAAATAATACTGTAATAATTAAATTTAACTTCCAAAATCCTATTAAAAAATAATTTGGTAAAAAAAAAAAAAAATACATGACAGGAAGATATAACTAATAATTTATTATTTTGTCTTATTTGAAACGTTCGATTGAAATTCTACCTTTTTGTTAACATTTGTAGAAGACTTTTCATTGATGAATTTAATTTTTTTTTTTTTTTTTTTTTTTTTGTAGTTGAAGGAAGCGTCTGAAATCAAAAACAACCAAATAGCAAAAGAATTATGCCTTCCACCTGTGAAATTACATTGCTCAAGTAAGTCTTATTTATCATGAAACCAGTAGTCCAAAATGTGGTTAAGTTTTCCATTTTGCATACATCTTAATAATCTCCAGATTTAATCTTCCTCAGAGTTCATCAGAACAGTTCGTCTTTGAGACTCTTGCACATCCATCGTATCATTCTCATATCATTTCTCTCCATGCAACACATGTCCTCAATTCTTATTGGCCAGGTTTCACTTCCATACAATCATCATACTGCATACATATGCCTGATATACTCTTCCTTTGATCAACAGTGGTAACTCTCTGCTAGTTAATAATAGCAAAAGTTCTTATTCCATCAACAATTCTTGCAATCAAATTCGTATCTGCTCTACCCTGTTTTCCAGTGATAACCCCAAGATAGTTGAAATGCTTAGATGTGGTGACCTTAGAGGAAGATGAAATCTGGACAATATAGGGAGACGTGTGTAGAAAAGTAGATTTCAATGGTATGGCCATGTTGCGTGTTTGCGTTAGATGTACAACAGTTGTGGTACAGGTTCAGTTTACAGGGAAAGGCCAAGGAAAGCCTAGGAGTGATAAAAATGGACTTGAGAGAAAGAGGGATAAATAAAAACCTGGCCAGAGCTAAGTTAGTTTGAAGTCAATTTTTGTAGCCATCTAATGTATAACATGTAAAACTAGTGTTAAAAAGCTGATGCTGATATGGTGGACTAAAATTTTTATTCCAACAGATTATCCACATGAACAGCTGGAGTATTGTTTTGTTGTGTAGATGACATGTGGCAGTAGTAGGCATCACAGCAATGTTGTCTTTTTAATATAGTTGTTTTCTTTATGATAGCATTGGTTGTAAAAGTTATTGGGTTTAACAATTCTCTCGGGGGGAGGGAGGGAGGCTTTTGCACTATACATACATAATATCCTGTGGGTTTTCCTGCCACTTATTCTCCATAAGGGAAACGAATGTTGTCTGAAACGTTCATTTTTATGAAAAATGAAAAAAAAAAAGGTTTTATTAGCTTATCTGCTACTTGTTACTGGAGACTTTCTACTTGTGATGCAACATCCTGAACACGTCACTGTAACCTTTAACAGAAAATACCTTTTTGTTTTTGTTTTTTTAATTTATCGAACCTTGCATTCCGTTAACATTTTAACAAACCCGTGGGTATCCACATCAATATAGCTACATATAAAAAAAAAAAACTAAAAATAAATTCTAACTATTTAAAAAAAAAAAAAAAAAAAAAAGGAAAAGACAAATTTATGTTCAAGTTTATAAATTCATTTAATGTAAAAAGATATTTAAATTTGCTCCCACAATTTCCAACTCGACTTTTATATTTTGATCAGCAATGATTTGCATTTTTCATTATGTGTATGCAGTGTGGTTAGCGATGGTTAAGAACGTGTTGCATGGATAGAATGATATAAGAATGCTGCAATGAATGTATAATGTGAGTTTTAAAGACAAGCTTAAATCTTATGACCTTAGAAAAAGATTAAATCTGGACAATACAGGGAGATGTGTGGAGAAGAGGCTTCAATGGTATAGCCATATTGAAAGAATGGATGAGAGTTCATTGATTAGTAGATTAAAACAGTTGAGGTAGCAGGCATAGGAAGTTTTAATAGCATCAATTGTAAAAGTTATTGGGTTGAGTTAGTGTTTAATAATTCTTTCAAGGGTTTTCTTTTGCACTATACATACATATCTGGTGGATCTTCCTACAACTTCTCCCCCTATATAGTGAAAAAAACGCTGTCCGAAACATGTTTGCAGTTCAAAAACAAGTGAAAGATTGTATCAGCTTAACCATTACATATTGCAGAGTTCCTGCATGTGATGCAACATCCTCTATACATCAGATTAACCTTATGGAATTTTTTTTTTACTTTTTCTAAAATAAAGTTGTTTTTAATATTTTAACATGCCCATGTTCAATATTGCTACATAGAAAACTAAAAATAAATCCTACTTACATGTGAAATCAATGTTTAAATATATAAATTTATCTAATGTTAAATTGTTTGTTCCTACCATTTCTAACTTGACTTTGATTGATTTTTTTTAAATTTTATTTTAGTGCTTGCAGAGGATGCCATCAAAGCTGCTTTGAATGACTACAAGAAAAAGAACCCAGAGAAAAAAGCCGAATGATTAACCATTAATTACGGGTGTAAATAAATGCTTTTTTTAACAAGGAACTTTTTATTAATCTCTTGGGAATTTCATGAAGCCTTTCTATATTCCTCAATATGCCTCGTATTTGTTGGCCATTGCATCTGCAACCTCTGTAATGGCAGATTTACTAAATTTTTGTTGCCATCTATTAAAAAAACCTTTGCATTATATGAAAAAAAAAAAAAAAAATTTAAAATAAAAAGTGCTATTTTTACACTTAGAGCTAACTAAATAGTTCTGCGAGTAAGCCTCATTCGTAATTTAGTTTTTATTAAATATTAGTAAGAAGACACGGTGTTGCTCGAGATTGAATGTGGAACTCTTATGTTCTTTTGTGTCTAGCCTGTAACACCAGATTACCCCCTCTCCCGCCCTTTTTTTTTTTTTTTTTTTTTTTAATAATATTCAATTTGTTGGATAGGTCCTAAAGAATATACAAGTAAAGTAACATTAATTGAAATAAATAAAATTTTGGTAAATTTTATAGTTTGTGAATCCCCTTGGGGCATATCCGACATTTCCTGGGAATCAATGAGTACGCCTGTGCACTTTTGCTCCAAGCGTCTGATCCTCTTATTAATATTTCTATTGTTGCTGTAATAATTTCCAAGTTATACATCAAATAAAGTAAAATAAAACAAACCACACAATTGATTTAGATGAAATGTACTTATTTACATACTCTGATTAATGTAGTTTAAGAATATGTGCTACAAGATGGTGGGCAGACAAAAAATACAATTTTAAACATATTAAGTATTGATGGATTTTGCTTCTTCAAAGGAAAAGCTGCTGCTTCACAATTGAAAATTGTGTTTGACGTAAAAACGCTTTGATGTACTTGCATGTCATACGGAAATAAAATAATCAAAAATTAAAAAAAGGATCAAGTAGAAGATTAATTACAATCAATTTTATTGTAAATTGCAGTTTTATTGTATGTCCATTTCTTTTTTTTTTTTTTTTTTTTTTACTTTAGAAAATATAAGACAAATGATTATACTAGCAGTTCAGTCCGGCTTTGATCCGGCCCTATATACTGTTCATAACTTTATGTGCATATATATATATAGTTTGACTAGAGTCCAGGTAACCTACATCTAAAATTTCAAGTGTTTGGATCCAAAATTGGCAGAGGAGATTAGTAGAGTCTGCAAAGGTCAACTCCTTCAACTTTGACCTCTAAACAGACAAATTTTTGTCCAAAAACTGATTAAAAAGCTTGTTGCATGTCTGAATACGCTTTATGTACAATTTCAAATGGCCCCAAATTGGCTGAATAGTTTGCTAGAGACTGCAAAGGTCAACTCTTTTGACCTTTAAGCAGCCAAATTTTCGACCAAAACCCAAGCTTGCATTATGTGTGAGTACACTTAATGTAAAACTGTTTAGACCAAAAATTGGCCGAGTAATTGGGTAGAGACTGCAGAGGTCATTTTTTTTTTTTTTTTTTAAATTTTATTTTAACTTTGACCCAAACTTTAACCCTTTTAACATTTATTGTTTTTGGGCTCAAATCAAAGTAAAAAGTTTATTCCATGTTCAAGTACCCTAAATCTAAAATTTCAAGTATTTAGACCCAAAATTGGCGGAGGAGTTTGGTAAAGTTTTCAAAGGTCAAATTGTTGAACTTTAATCCCTTGGCAGCAAAATTTCTGGCCAAAAACAGATTAAAAAGATTTTCCCAAATCTCAATAACCCTTTTGTCAAATCTCGAGTTTGTAGACTGAAAATTGACAGAGTAGTTTGGTAGGGAAATGTACTCACAGAGACACACAGAATTTCACTTTTCTAGATATATAGATTAGGGCATGTAAGTGCATGAAAGTGTTTTTACTTGAAATGCGGTTTTCGAGTGACTAACAGTAAAGAGGCACCAAAATAAAATTTGAAACAATAATGGATACTTTATATCCATCTCATTCATTCAATTTGTGTGTTCAACAATGAAAACATTATTTCAAACTTGAACATATCAGACTGAGTGGACAGAACTTTTTATTGAGATTGAATAGATACATCTAAAATAAAATGTCTCCATTCAATCTGCACATTTAACAACGAAAATACTATTTTAAATTTGAGTGTGCTAGAATGACCAGAGAGATCCTCTCAAAAAGAGATGTTTATATCCATGTGTCCGACACGTTTGTCGATTATCAACAAAACTACTTTTGTCTTACAATTAAACAACACTACTCAAATAATGATCCGAATCTTTCAAGGGAGATAACTTATCATGCAGGCTATGGAGTTGGATATTTATCACATGAGCTTATGCAAAATCAAGCACTGAAAAATGTCAGCACTTTGTTGCAGTATCCAATTGGTTTTGAGTGCATAATTAGCCTAAAGGATACCAAGGGAAAGTTTGTACTATCAACTTCTTTATTGACGTTTGTGGTATCTTTCATTTTTTATGAACATAACTATTTTCGTTTTGTGATTAAATGAAACCTTGAATACTATTAAATTATAGGGAGATAATCTATACTTGAATACTATTATATTATAGGGAGATAATCCATAAACGAGATACTTCAATTTTTTTTTTTTTTATGGAAAAAACAAGGCATGAAACTACTGGATGTAAGGCGCAAAAACAAGTATATAGATTACTTCATTAGTCAGATACGTGTGAAATTGATAGATTCCAACCAAAAAAACAGCAATTTTTCTCCCCTTTGTCAGAAACATTGTTCATGTTAGGATGAAATAAGATAAACGAGAGTAGTTACAAGGCTGCCAAAAGTAAATTCAAGGTTCACTTTCTCGTCGTCTACTTAAAAATAATTTTATTTGACCTTATAGCATTCATTCTATAAATTATTTACTTAAAATATTATGATAACTGTAGAAAAATAATTTAGTGGATAAATCATAGACTTAACATAAAAATGTGATTAAATTAAATGACTAACTCCTTGAAGCTAGATAATTTCTTTTGATTACATTGCCTAATCAATTGAAACAATGAATATTTATTAGCTTTATTATAAGTAAAATATAGAAAAATTATTTCATGTAATGCTTTATAGAAATCAAACTCTTGGGAGGAGTGCAAACAAGGCCATAACTCAAATCTAAGATTTTTTTCTTTTGTCCAAAAGACAAGAGTATGTAAAAAAAATGTATTTTTGAATCCTTAAGATTAAATATTTTATTTTAATCACATAATTGTTTTTACATTTGTTCATATTTTTTTTACTTCATATGGTGAAAAACTTTTTTTTATATAAAAGGATAACAAAAACAAATCTTCCTTTAACTTATCTGGAATAACTATCGATTTTCTAAATTCAGTTGTACCAATTCAAAAGCAAGCAGCAGCTTAACCAATCAAATACCAGCTTAAGTAACACTGAGGGATAGATGGATACAATTTTGGAGATGCTAAAGTGCCCAAATGAAAGTTTTGTGTATTCAAAATTGTATGTAATATGAGAAAAAACATTAAACTTACTGCAAATTTCAGACATCACAAATAAATTTGTAGAACAGCTTAATTTCCTGTGAAATATCAGTTTTTCTCATTTTGTGATTGAATTCAATAAAAATAAAAGCAGTAGATTTTGAAATAATTCTCAAATGCAAGACATGCTATCTTCTCTACTTAAAAAAATTAACTTGATTTCACCTTATATCTAATGTATCAAGTACAGTCAATTTTTTTTTATTGTTTCTGTCATCAATAGCTTTCTTTCTCCAAAATCTATGTTATATTTTTGTTCAACCGTTCTTCTGGTGGATTATTATCTATCAGAATAACTGATGAACCAAAATCAAATAGTAATTTTATAAGAAAGCTTTTGATGATAAAAAAACAATAAAGACAGACTATGCTAAATGGAATTATATTTTATTGTGCTTAATACCCCGATTATAATTATTTTCAGACACCAAAAATGTGACTTTATTTGTCAATAGTTATTCCCCTTAGTGAAAAGATTATTTATAATATATACAACTGAAAGATGTATTTAGGCTATTAATTTAAATGAATGAAATAGGTGAGATTTATATTATAGATAATTCCTGTCTGTTTAAATGTATGTATGTATGTTTGACATCTTGAAAAACTTTCGTCAGAGGCGATGGATTGACTGAAAACATTAATTCCTTCACCCTCAACTGTGCACTTTTCTACAGGGAGAGATTTCTTTTTTTGCCGATATTTTCGAAAGTCATCTCCTCTTTTCGATTGACTAGCCACGTTTTTTTAAACATTCTTTTCCTCCTTCATGGTACGGTTTTGAGCCTGCCTGCCTTCTACCACTTTTTTTATTCTTATTTTTTTTTCGTTCAACACACACCTCCAGGCAATGCCGGTCACTCAGGCTAGTTGAGTTGAAAAGAAAACACTTGTTAGATTATTTGTATGTCCACACCCCCTCCACACACACAAGGAAGATGTTCGCTTTTTTTTTTTTTTTTAACCAACAATAAAATCACATGCAAATGAGGCAGGGTTCAAAAACCAAAAGATTTTTGTAAATAAAAAAAAAAAAAAATCTTATTTATATTACACTTCAAACTCTCTACAATGCTTAAATTTGCATAACTGTATTATTCTTGTATCAGAAGGGTTCCATGTTTGCGTGCCACTGCTTCTCGTTTATTGCTATGCCTCTTCACACTGTTATGGCAGTTCGAAACAAAATAGAAGTAAAAAAAAACACTATCAAGAAAAATCTCCAAATAGAAAGGCTTACTTCACTACAAGAGAATTTGTATATTTTCCCTTCAGCCAGAATTATTGAATATTATTCAACAGGAATAAGTTTAGACTGAGCTAAAGTCAAGCTAAATCTTTTAGTATTTGATAGTCTGCAGTACTTCCAAATCAAATTTTGAAAAGAAAAATATCTCATTATATTTTACAATTGTGGTTATCCAAACTTACCATTCTAGTTGCCAATGGTTGAACATGCTCCAGTTGTACAATATCTTTTTGTAGATAAGGATTTGTTTGGATGGCACACTCTAGAATGGACCGTAACAAAGACAAAAGTTAGAAAATACCTGCTGTTCGCTTGAGAAAGAATCTCCATATAAGGTAGAGAACCTGTTGAGCTTTGTTTGTCATCTTGATACAATTGATAGTCAGGAGGGCAGTAGGTGGAAAATCCGATAGGAAGATGACTGCATTTTGCAGAGTTCAACAGTAAATCCCAGCTTGAAGATCATTATCAGACTTTGTTCAGATTAATACACTCTGTTATGGTAAATTACAACACTTCATTAACTTGTGCATTAAGCAATCCCGAAGAGAGAATCATAAATCATACGAGGGGCGTGCAATAAGTAATGCCCCTGACCCACTTCCAGTTGTCTGATCTAGCTGAAATTTTGCATGTGCAATGATTTATCTCTACGGGTTATGTGGCAAATTACAGCTCTATAATTGTGGTTTCTGTTTTACAGGTGTTTGAACTGAGTCAGGTGTGAAATGGAGCCTGTTGAATGTCGAGCAGTGATCTGGTTTTTGTGTTTGAAAGGCCGCACACCACAGGAGACTTTTGATGAAATGAAAGAAACTTATGGTGATAATGCCCCATCATATGACCTTGTAAAACGCTGGCATAGTCAAAGTCTGCTGAAAAAATGGTCGGATCCTTCTATCGATCCAGTAGATATCTCACTGCTGATGCAATTCTCTATCTATATAAGAGCCAGACACGTCCAAGGATGGAATACTGTTGCCACATATGGGCAGGAGCTGCTAGAAAAGACTTGTCCTGCCTTAATAGGGTTCAAAATAGACTTTGTGGCCTGGTGGGAGATGTCCTTTTCTCTTCGCTGCAACCTCTATCTCATAGAAGAGATGTTGCGAGTTTGTCTCTGCTTTATCGTTATTTTCATGGAAAGTGTTCGACTGAGCTTCAATCTATGGTCCCCCCTCGCCAAACTTTCACAAGAAACACTAGACTAGCTGAAAACATTATCAATAATTTTCCCCATTCTTTATCTGTGCCTAAACCTAAACATAGATTCCATGATCAAAGCTTCTTTCTTAGAACTGCACGCCTGTGGAATTGTCTTCGTTTTCCTGCTTTCCAGCTGTCTATAATATGGTTGTCTTCAAGTCCAACGGGAACAAGTTTCTGATGAGCCGTTCCACTGAAATTAACAAATTTACCGAACTTCTATTACTATCGATTACTATATTGCCCTTTTGACTACTCTACTCTTATCCTTGAGTGGCCTATCGGCCTTGATAAGTGATGACGCCTATGTAAAAAAAAGAAAAAAAAAACAGCTCCCAGACCTGGTCCCCCCCCCACCTTCTGCCATTGATGAGGTATCTGTCTGTCAAGTTGAGGCTGCCATTTTGGAAGATCGGCGCATTACTATTCGCTAAATAGCCCAAGATGTCAAGATTAGTACAGGGTCTGTGGAAACTATCATTCATGACCATTTGCATATGCATAAGGTGTCTGCCAGATGGATTCCCAGGTTGCTCACACCATTCCTGAAGCGAGAATGCATCGAGTGCTCGAGGATGAATTTGGAGATGTGCCAAGAAGATGAGTCAAAGTTTTTCAAAAGACTGATTACACAGGATGAAACCTGGGTCCATCACTATGATCCAGAGACCAAAGCCCAGTCAATGCAGTGGAATCACTTGGACTCACCACCTCCAAAGAAGGCAAGGGTACAGCCCTTCGCTGGCAAGGTCATGCTCACAGACTTCTGGGACCAGGACGGAGTAGTGATGACAGATTTCTTGGCAAATGGTACCACAATTACAGGAGCCTATTATTCTTCACTTTTGAGAAAATTAAAGGAAGCTATCAAAATCAAGAGGCGGGGCAAGATCAGCAAAGGTACCCTCCTCCTGCAGGACAACGCTCCGGTCCATAACTCGTATGTCGCCAGGTCAGAAGCACGGGCATGTGGTTATGAAATCCTTCCACATCCTCCCTACTCTCCTGACCTTGCACCCTCTGACTTTCACCTCTTCCCAGCCATCAAGTTGTTTTTGAAAGGAAAGCGTTTCCCAGATGATGCAGCCTTGATTTCTGAAGTCACGTCATGGTTGGAGGACCAACCTGGGGTGTTCTACAAAAACAGTCTCCAGAGCTGCATCAAACAATGGGAGAAATGCATAACTCTGGGTGGTTCCTATGTAGAGAAAGACTAATAACTGTGCAAAGTTTCGTTGCTCTACTGCTAAGGGAAGTGGGTCAGGGGCATTACTTATTGCACGCCCCTCGTATATGATGATATGCAGTTTGGAATAAACTTTTCAATTTCAAAGCTTGGGGGATGGGGATCGAGTAAAGCCGTATTTTTCAATACCACCAGGTATTATAACAGATTCTCAAATCGAATAATTCTAAATACTTCTTGAGTCTGTTTCAATATTTATAGCTTGCAAGATGAGAACTTTCCAGCTTTGCCCCCCCCCCCATGTTTTTCTTGCGCGGGATTATTTTTATTTGAAAACTAAAATCAAAGAAAACAAAAATTATATTTTGTTTATGTATCAAAGTTATGAAGAAAGGAAAAATATTTCTCCAGAAAATTTAAAAAGTATGTTTGTTTAAATATGACTCCCAGCACTTTAAATACCACACTTGATGATGATGTTGCATTTTAAAGCTTTTTGTTTTAAATTTCAGCATCAGCTTTTATTATTATCCATATTCAATGGTACGTTTTAACAAATTTGAATGAAAAAAAACAAAAAAAAACTTAATGATTGTAATGTCAAATGCGAATAAGAGTGATCTCCCTTGAAGTATAAAATTTCGTTTATTTTGAATTAAGCTTATGTATATAAGAATATGGGGTAGTTAATGAAAGAACATTGTGATAGATGCGCTTTGATTTTAATCAAAATATTTGCAAAATGTATCCAAAAAAGTAAATAAATTTGTGATTCAACATCGACAAACTGAGTAAGAGAACCAAGGTATTTCCAGGTTGAATATTTTTTGTTTGAAATTTGAATAGATCCAGTTCCGAGGTTTCCAATTCTGATAGTGAATGATTAAAATGATTAATACTTTGAAATAATCACCGGAAGAAGGCAAAAAAAAAAAAAAAAAATCAATTCTAACAGAACTTAGCAATGAAATATATAGTCATTAACAAAATTTTAAGACTACTTTAGCCATTTTCATTGTTTTTATGTAATCACTCAATTTCTGTTATATCAGTCATTATCAATAGATGGTTCAAAGTTTGCTATTTGCAATTTAGCAGCTTCTGTCCTAATATTATAAGTAAAAGAAAATAATTTTGTCTTTAACCCTTTACTGCCAAATTGTACTTTCAAGTCGCCTTTCAGAAAAAGCAATATTTCTTACTCTTACGGCTGGTCTTAAAAGTACAAATCTATGCATGGTTCAACAAGTGAATGACGGGCTTATTTATGTTTGTGCGTCAGTTGCATGCTAACTTTCATCACGTGTGGGTTTCATGATTTAAAAATTCATTTATTGCATAAAAAAAATTCTGGCATTTCAGTTTCAGAGTCATGTTTTGTGCTTTAAAAAAAAAAAAAAAAAAAAAAAAAGAAACAACATATCAGGGTGGTCTTAAACTTTTGTTCATGTTGATGACTTAAGCCCAAATAAAATAAATGACAAGAAAATGTACGTTTATACAAGCAAAAAATATATATATCTGAAATAGAAAATAAAATTATAAATAATGGCATCTGCAGTTTAATGTACAAGTCGATTAAAAAAAAACAAAATGGGGATGGACATAAGGGTAAAAATGATAAAAACTATCAGATTATCCCATGTTCTTTCCAGATTTTAATCTTATGAAATGTTATATTAAGTGGAAATGTCTAACAGAACTAAATAATTGTAGATATGTATTTGGACACATTTAAATTTAAGAGGTTAATGTAGTTTGCTTGAAGCTTTGTTTAATATGTATGTAAAGGTAATTTATAAAAGGCAATATAATGAAGAGATGTAATAGACAAAAACCGAAGCAAATTAAAATATAAAACAGTAGTATGAGCTATGCGGACTCAGCTTTTATTAATATCTATATAAATAAAACAGTACATATGTGTGTGTGTCTGTATGTGTGTAAGTATTTAACTGATAAACTCTTAAACTCTCGTCACATAACAAAAAATAGTAACAATACAACAAGGATGATTTATAACAAGTAAAATCTTTGTTTGGATGGATGAATAATGCATAGACATACATTGGCAAAATGTTCATTTCAACTTGCCAATGTTAATGCTTCAAGTGATATGCCAAAATTCAATTCATTTCTTGAAGTCATTTAGTATTAAACCTTTTTTTATCTATCTCTCTTTAGCTACATTGATAGGGAATGCGGCTGGAGCGTTAAATGTTTTGGTTTTGATTCTAGCTGATAGCACCAAAGTCATTTTTTTTTTTTTTTTAAACTTACATATCTTATAGAAAACTGTCTCTGTAATAATACAAAACCTGTATGACTTAAAATCTATTTAAGTGTATTTCACAACCTAACAACTTTATATATATATATAATTTTTTTTTAAATTATTATTTTTATACTCTTATTACATTATATTTGTCTCTCCCTCCTGGACAGGCGTCAAAGAGAGTCGCCAACCTGATAGGTCCTAAGCTTTAACTTCTGTCCCATCAATAAAATGTTGCATCCCTTTACCTTTTTTACAAGTATTTTAATAGAGAATGCTCCAATGAACTACAAGCCCTTGCATCCCCTTGACGTAAATATATCCAACAAGCAGCAACATCCCACCCCTACGCAGTAGAAATCCCTAGATGTAAGAAAGCCTTCTACTCTAATAGTTTCTTCCCCAAAACTGCTAAACTTTGGAATTCCCTTCTAGGCTCCTGCTTTCCCAACTGTATTGACATGCAAAAGTTCAAGTGTAATGTAAACAGTCATTTTGCTGCTCAACCCCCTACATAGTATCCCTGCAACTTATGTCCCTGATAGTAGCCCCCTACATCAAAGTGGCACTGTGCCTTGTTTGGGGTGAAAATGTAATTTAAAAAAAAAAAAGATTTTTTTTATTTGCATCTGTATAGTTTAATGGAAGTTTTGTATGATATGATACCACCTGGACCACATTAACACAAGTAACAATATAATATGATGTAATAATAAGAGTATATAAAAAATAATATTGGATTAATAAAAGGTGAATCTATATAGCTCATTCCACCATTATGTTTTAATTTGCTTTAGTTTGTGTCAATCCATTACACCTCTTATATTGTATTGCCTTCTATAAATTACCTTTATATTACTAAATTTTATTTGACAGGAAAAATGAATGAAAATGTTAGATGGAATAGATTCTGACCCAGAAAACAGCAATACTTCTCCCTTTGTCAGAAATATCATTCATGGAATGTGAGAACTAAACAACAAAATAAAATACAGTTGTATAATTTGAGGAAAGTTTCACTGTTAATGCTTCAAGTGATATTCCAAATTATACATCTTATGATTCTGGGGTAGGGTGATGGGTATTAAACTGTTACTATTATAAATACTAATTATAAACACTTATAGGTTATAGTACTATTTGAAAGTGTAGCACCAGATTTAGTATAAAGAGTCCATGGAACTCTACACCTTTTACACCTCAAATTAAAAAAGCACAACTTCAAATTAAAAAACACAACTTCAAATTAAAAAAACTAAACTTCAAATTAAAAAACATAACTTCAAATTAAAAAAAGACAACATCAAATTAAATAAACCCAAGTTCAATTTAAAAGCACGTGACATTATGTTAGAATTATTCATACTCAAACTTTGTAAGGTAATTTGCATAACATCACTTATGCAAATTACCCACTATTACTTGTAGTTGCTCGCAACAATAAAAAAAGAAAAGTTTCTAACAATTAACATTACAATAATTTAAAATATGGAAAATAACAATGGATCTCCGGTAGTTGTGCGATCAAGTAGAGGAGTCAAGAGAGGCACAGTACGTGGTCAGTACAAACGCAATCGAAATTCTCCTAAGCGTCGGATTCTGGAAGCCGCTCGAAATAGCAGGGACTGGACAACTGTCGCAGAGAACTGTGGGATAAATAGGAACACCGCGTACGCCTGGGTGAATAAACAGGCCAAGGGGCAAGACGTGGAGGATAAGCCGCGGGGTGGAAAGCGACATGGGAAAGTGAATCCGGACATGGTCAACAACATGCTTGATATAATCGGAGAAGATCCTACCATCACTCTCAAGGAGTTGGCCTTGAAGATTTCGGAGATGCATGGAATCAACCCCCCAATCAGCGTTACTACCATAAATAACCATCTCGATGGTAGACTCTTCACTGTAAAACGGGTTCACAAGCAAGCCGAGAATGTCAACACTCCGGAGAATAAGGTAAAACGTTGTATCTATGTAGAAAGGGTTATGGCCGCATTGGGAGCTGGTAAACATGTGGTGTATTTGGATGAGTTAAACGTGAACTTATTTTGTACTCGGACCGTTGGACGATCCGCGAGGGGCCAGAGAGTGGTGCTACATGTTCCAGGCTCGAAAGGTCCAAATATTCACATGGTTGCTGGTATTAGTCAACAGGGACTCATCAACTTCATCCGCAGGCGTGGCGCCTACAAGCACCCGGATGTCAACCAATGGGTTGCAGAACTACTCAATTCTGTCTTCGCAATGGGATATGATGCCGGACAGGTAGCCTTGGTAATTGACAACGCCCCGTGCCATTCCCGAGTGGAACAACTACACGACCAGGCAGCTTTTGCAGAAGTGGAGTTTATTCGCTTGCCTCCATACAGCCCGGCTCTCAACCCCATCGAAATGGCCTGGTCAGCCATCAAAGCCGTCATCAAGAGGGATCTACCGAGCGTTATACATGTGCCACAACCGGAAGATATCACAAAAGTGGAGCACCGTCTTCGTCTTGTGGAGACCGCCATCGACCGAGCCTACCAAGTGGTAACTCCTGCCATGTCTCAGGCATTCTGTAATCGGGTTCAACGCCATCACGCTAGATGTCTCAGGGAAGAGGACCTCCCTGTTGGAGAATAAATGGTTTATCTATCATGTAATAAAATTTTAATTTAATTTGAACTTGGATTTTTTTAATTTGAAGTTGTGTATTTTAATTTGAAGTTTAGTTTTTTTAATTTGAAGTTGTGTTTTTTAATTTGAAGTTGTGTTTTTTTAATTTGAACTTTAGTTTTTTTAATTTGAGGTGTAAAAGATGTAGATGTAATGTTAAGTATAGTAATCATTCTTAAATAATGCTCTGATAACCTTCTGTGAGAACTAAATTAAAATGCACCTTTTCGATTGCTATATATTTTGCAGATCTAAACTCATAATTTATGTTTGCTTAACAATTCATGAGGCAACCATTTTGTAAAACTTTGGAACCTTTTCCAAAGAAAGTTGTTGAAGATGAGGAAACTAATGATGATGGTGATAATGAAAACATTATGTACAGTGCTCAACTCGTCAAAAATGGAACATACACACACGTGTATGTATGTATATATATATATATATATATATATGAAGAAGGATACCAGTTTCACACCAATATTAAAAATTATAATTGCACAAAAACTTCATTATGTTCATACTCGTTAGGTTAAAAAAGGGTGTGTATTTTTGTTTTTAAAAAATCAAATCATCTTCATATAAATCTGAAAAGTTGTTTTTAACATGATGAGAAGGAGGCAGGGTTTTGTTGACGCTTTCCTTAATTGAATTAAAGTCGGAGTTATGTCCCTTGATTTTAATATGGCCGATGAAAGATTTCACAGATAAAATTTGATTTTTTTTTTTTTTTTTTTTTTTTTTTTTTAAACAAAAATACTGGAAAACTTGCATTGTTTTCACTGTACTATCTTTTTTTTTTAACTTAACTAACACATTAAACTTTTGTCTCATTTTGTTTATTTTCTTTTTACGGGCAGTTTTAAATATTGGGAGTGAAACTGAAATCAACAAATATTATTTATATTTTTCGAACTGCTGTTCCCATCTTGAGTGTTATTTTCACATTTCAGTCAATGTACCTTCTGACCTTCTTCAGGTGTATCTCATTGAACTCTGGAATCTTTCTGTCAAACTCAGAAACCTGCGTGGAATTTCAAACTGACTTTTGATTTAATACATAGGGGTAACATGCTCTTGTACCATCAGCCATGACTAAGTAGAAATCCTAAGTAATTCACAATTGTATTTTGAGTGTCACTCATACTGACGATTGAATCTTCAAACCTCCCAAAGAGTGTAACTTTTAAAACTGAACTTTACCAAGTACTTTAACCACTACACCATGGGCCCTTGTGGAAAATAACACTCAAGATGAGTCCAAAGCATCCAAATAATACGAATAATCAATCCTCATCTTAAAAATTCAGAAATAAAATATTTTGTTCCATTAGATATTCCCATTTACTATTAAAGAAAATTAAAATCTGGACGGAACTTCAAAGATGATTATATAGAATTTTTTTTTCTCATGTCATATTATAAAAAGAGAGAGATGGAAGCTTTATAGACATCGCCTGGGAGTTACTGACATCCGAGCCAGATGTTAAGGATGCTCTCGCATATGCTGGTTTTGTTAATGATTCGTCTGCTTCAGAAGTTTGTGAAACATAATGACCGAGCAAATTTACTTGCATGTTGTCAGTCTGGGGATAAGTGCTGCTGCTGGATGTATTTGAGATGAATGATGATGATGAATGTGGTGATGATGATGAGGAGGATGATGATGATGATGCATTTCCATTATTTCGATGCAAAGTGATATTTGGAGCCGTAAACCTGGAACCGCTCACTTTTGTCGCTGATGGAGCATTTAAACAAGCTGTAACTGGATTCGAATTTGTCTTTTTGGCACGTAATGGAGAAATGGATATAAGGCTTTCAACATGGGGCAGGGATCTTTGGGGCCGAGTTGGCCGGTTATGCAGCAAAATTGGTGCCCCTCTGAAATTCATATCATCTAAGTTCACTGGTTCTTTTTTAACCCTGGGTTTGTTGCTGTTGTCAATCATAGCGGAATCGGACAACTCCTGTTTTATTTTCAGCATTCCTTCATTAGGTGCAGGGTTTGCAGCAGGAAATAAAATATTTGGGGATGAACTTGACCACCCGCTACTATTTTGTCCGTCGACAGGGGCTTGCTTCACGATGGGAGTTGGGTCGTTTTGAAGCATGGCCTGTGCCTGCAGACCAACAGTGGCCGTCTGTATCTCATTGCTGAAAGTTGGGTCTATCCTTGCAGGCACTAACTGCACACTTTGAAGATGACTTTCACATAGCTGTTCAAAATCTTTCATGTCCAGCCGTTGGGCAATTATTTTCAATTGGACAAGAATTACCTCATCCAAATCCAAAATTCCACTGTACATGTATTCGGCAAAAGCAGCTAGTGCCTCTTTGGAAACGCTACTTGGAAACGTTACCTTCTGGAATTTATCCAAAGGAGTCTTGGATAATTCTGTCAGGATTTTGGGGCAAACAACTGCTAACACCATCTTGTGTATCTAAATAAAAATAAAAATTAAATTATTTTAATTTTATTTAAACTCATAAAAGAGAATAAAATTAGGTGCTTGTCCAGAATTTTCCCTATGTCAAAAATAAAAAAATAATGAAAAATCTGTATGATGTTCGTACCCGTGATAGAAACAGAATATTGTATTCCAAAAATCATATAAATTGATCAAGTAGTTTTATTTTTAAATAAGGATATCAAATTTTATGGCTAACTGAGGAGCAATGTCATCTTGAAAACTATTTAAAAAACAAGGAGTATAATTAAAACTTGTGAGATTTTTGCTGCTTATGAATTTTCATTAATTGCTTAAAAATTATTTATTTATAACAATAAAACGACTTGATTAATTTACATGATTTTTGGAATATGATATTTTCTTTCCATCGCAAGTACATACATTATACATATTTTTCTTTTCTTTTGTTTTTTTTTAATATAGGAGGGATTCTGGACAAGCACTAAAATTCTAATTGTTTCTTTTGTAAAATGTCTGCTTTTATCTAAAATCTCTCTTTAAATATAAAGAGATTCAAATCTTACTCCATTAGGACTGTAACAAGACAATATGTTGATAGAAAGTTTCTGCAACTGTTAAAGCATAAGCTCTGCCAAAAATGAAGTCAACCAAATAAAAAGGAAGTTCAAAAAGGAGTAAAGAAATCAACATTGTACATCTGGCTGAAAAGGAATGATGTTACCCAAGTTGAAAACATTGGAGGTGTTATCAGATAAAGAAAATACTTGTGAGTAGCAGATCTGCATGACTACAACACATAACCAATAGTCCAGTTAGCACTAGTAGGGAGGTAACAGTGGTTAAATGGTTAACGACACTGACAGACAACCTAGAGAAACTAAGTTCCAATCCAGTTCTTTCCATAGAAACACTTTCACTTAGGAAAGTTGAAAACCTTTACAAAATCCCCCCCTATAAGTACCTGATGTCTTTCTAGAAAGAATTCTAAGTAGAATGATATCGGTGAAACAAATGACAGCAATAATCATCTGATTCATATGAAATGAATGAATGATGCTCAGCATCAGCAAAAAGAACACTCAAAAGAGGTTTCTTGTACATGCGTGTGCTTATAACAGAAAGAGAGGAGAAAAAGGTGGTGAAGAGTTGGCTTTGGCTGTAGCAGCAACTGCTGTTTTGCCCTTAACAGGAGTAAGAGGAGGAAAAAGCGAGTGGAAAATGTTATAAAGTGGAAGGAAATGAAGGAAAGCATGAAAGGGTGATTTGAACATTAGTAGACAACATTTTTAATTTTGGGGAACCAAGTTGAAGGCAGTTGAGTGCGGTATTTCGGACTGTGATGATGGCGATAGAGAACAGCACTGCTTGGCTGACGCAAAAGTCTCAGTGGGCAGCTAAAGACCTGGGCGACAACAATTAAGGACGACCTAGCGGTACTATCGGGCCTACAAGTAGTTGGTCTCCAGCACTAGAATCGAGAGTGGTTAACCATTTTCTGTGATATAGCCCAAGACTATGGTTTGAGATGCAGTACATGCTCAGGAGGAAGCCGGCTCAATACAACCAGAATAATAGCCACAAGTACAAGATAGAGAGCGAGGGGGGAAAAAAGTAAGAATCTGGACTCCAGAAGAAAGAAGTTGAGGTTTAATTTATGATAATATGATGAAAGGATGTCGAAGAAATATAAAAATGATCCAATAAAAAAAACGACAATTAAAAAAAAAAAAACATGATTATGTAGAGAGATCAGTGAACTTTAAAATTTTTAGCATTTATGTTTTGCAGATGATACTTGAATGCATGGCAAAAAACATTTTACATTATTATTTGGCATTAGATTTAAATGTTTCTTTTGTTAAAGGATTAAATGTGTACATTTTTTATCATTGTCGTGTTTCTTTTTTCAATCATCTCATCTTGTGTATTCCACTATTAGCCATATCACAGAACTTAGGAAATTTCCTTTTGAGCCAAACTTTCTGGTAAAATATAAATATTAATGCAGGACATTTGAATATTAATATGAAAATAATATATTTGAAGGCTCATGTCTAGGAAGGTAACAGACGGAATACACACAATTGGTAAAAAAAAAAGAAGAAAATGACACAATGGATCAGATTGAACAGTTTGTGACAAGTCTCTGTTGGGAACAGTTAGTTTTAAAAGAGATGATGCAAGTTTAGTCAAACAAAAACTGTAGTTAGATGTTTGGAAGATGCAAAAAGTCAACATTATCAGGGTTATTGTCAAACACATGATGTATAACAATATGTTTGAAGACGATGTACTTAACCATCGACAAACATTATTGCTATCTGGGTCTTAATACTGTAACAAGGAGAGAACTTGAAACATAATGAAGATCATTTGCAAATTTCATACTTCATGAAACTTCCTCCTTTAGAGGAAGCCGTTTTTTTTTGTTTTTTTTTACATAGGCATCACCACATTATCAGGGCCCAGAGGCCACTCAAGGATAAGGGTTAAAGAGTGTACAGTAGAAATTGGACAATATAGTAATCATTAGTAATGAAAATTTGGTAAATTTGATAACTTATATGGAACGGCTCATCAAGAACTTATTTACTTTAGACTTGAACACAACCATATTGTAGTCAGCCGGAAAGCAGGAAAACGGAAGACAATTCCACAGGCGTGCAGTTCTAAGAAAGAAGCTATGTTCATGGAATCTACGTTTAGGTTTAGGCACAGATAAAGAGTGGGGGGAATTATTGATAGTGTTTACAGCTAGACGAGTGTTTCTTGTGAAAGTTTGGCGAGGGGGGACCATAGATTGAAGCTCAGTCGAACACTTTCCATGAAAATAACGATACATCAGAGACAAACTCGCAACATCTCTTCTGTGAGATAGAGGTTGCAAGAAGAAGAAAAGGACATCTCCTACGAGGCTACAAAGTCTATTTTGAACTCTATCAAGGCAGGACAAGTCCTTTCTAGCAGCTCCTGCCCAGATGTGGCAACAGTATTCCATCCTTGGACGTACCTGGCTCTTATATAGATAGAGAATAGCATCAGCAGTGAGATATTTACCGGATCGATAGAAAGATCCCACCATTTTTCCAGCGGCCTTGGCAACAGATTTGATGTACGTGTTCCATTTAAGATCAGGAGTAATGGTCAAGTCCAGAAGCTTGTCAAAACTTGAGGCCTCCTGAAGACGAGAGCCATTCATTTCAATTGATGCCAGATGTGGATTAGAATGTTGATGATGTAAAGAGAGAAGCTTGGTTTTAGATGCATTAAAAGTAACCAACCACTCCTTTCCCCATTGTACTACGTGCTCAAGATCAGAGGAGAGAGAATTGGAGAGAACTTGGTCGTTTACTGTCTTAGATGTGCTACCATAAATGGTAGTGTCGTCAGCATAAATGTCTACAAATGATGTAAGGATGTGATTTGGAAGATCATTAATGTAGATCAGGAAAAGAGTTGGGCCCAGGATGGACCCCTGAGGGACACCGGCATTAATACTGTGAGCTTCGGTTCAACCTGTCTAGGGTTAGTGTCAATTTAGTATGGTACTATGCCATGGTTCTCCGCTTGCTGGATCTAACTAAGGGAGTGCGGATTTGAAAGCAGTGGTAAGACAGTGTTTATTCCTGCTCCCTTAAATGAGTCTGACATAATAAAAAGAGACATGAAAGAGACTTGAAATGGATCAAGCTCATTTTAAATAAATCCTACGTTTAATACAAGTGTAATCAATTTTTTGTGGAAAAAACGAAAGTGAAAAAACTTCCAGATAACACTGAGTAAGTAGAACTAGACTATATTTGATTATACAATAATACTAGAAATACCTGTCCTAGGACTGATCATCATCATATTGTATGAATCCAAATATTCTATTGTTGGCATTGATTTTCCTGATATTTTTCTACGCAAAATTCTTCCTAGAAATACATTGGGGATTACAGGAGGAACCACATGAAGGTTGCCAACATCCTAAGCAAAAGTGATTTTTGTGAAACAAACTGGATTTGAACTTGGGACACCCAGGTATCAGTCCATGTTGTTAACCACTGGACCACCATTACTTCCCCTCAAGACTGATAAAATGAACAGAACGATTTCGCACAATTTGATGTCTCCCTTACAAAGATTATAATCAAGAGATAATGAAACTAAACCTTAGGTTTAGAATTTTTATTCTGATTTTGATTCTAGAAAATGTCTAAAATTTAAAATTTAATTATAGTAGAAAGAGGTTTTAAATTGAAATTCCAGGAATCTTGCATAATTTTTGTGTAATGATTATAGATCAAATTTAATGCAGTTTGAAATTGGAAGCTATATGAATATAAAAATCTTTTAGTTCTGCCCATAAAACCCTTTAAAATCCTTCAAAAGAAGGCGAAATTTGAGAATATTTATTAACTGATATCTAATAATACCTCTTGTTAAAATTACACAAGACACTATTCAAGTCTCCATGAAGAAGTTTTCTCATGTGAAGCCAGATTTTCAGCCACTCTTCACAAGCATAGACCTAGGCATGTGATTAGGGCTGTAGCCAATAAGTTTAGCTTTCAAAATCATATAGGGTTTACCTACTTTTAACTTATATTTTTCGAGCTAGAGCACCATTTGTGTGAAAAATTAGTGGAAAATGGGCCTAAATTTGTGACAAAAATTTTTAAGGCCATCAGAAAAAAACTCATATTTTAAATTTCACTTATCCAAGGCACAAAATAAAGCATTCAAGCAAGAAAGCACCATATGTAGATTCAATTAAGCAAAAAAAAAAACTAAACCAAAAATGCTTATTGGGGATTTGCCATGCAAGAATACGCATTTTCGTCTGTGACAATTTTTTTTTCAATTTTTTCCAAATTTGACATTTTTATAGCTTTAAAATCTCTAATGCATACATGAAGTGTGAAATATTAGTCATTCCAATACAATATACTATCCAATCATCAGAAAACACCAGTTTTATCAAGATCTGATGCAAACAGGAAAAAGTTGCAACTAATTTTGTAGAGAATGCTAGCTTTTAAAGCTGAAAATAATTCTTTTTGATAAATTAAATCACAGGCTCTAAAGAAGTCTAAAAAAAATCCATCTCATAGAAAAGTTTTTTACCAGTATTTATGACAATATGTACAAGCCAATTTTATTTTTATTAGTGTTGAAATTCAGACTACACGTTAATTTATCATCCAGGTCAATTCTTTTTAATTTTCTGAAAAAGTGCACTTATCATGTTGTGCATGCTAGGAAAATGCTGGAAACTCATGAATTATGCTCAAAAAATGTACCCAAAAGTACAAAATCACAGAATTGAAGCTCTGGAAAATTCCTACAGTATATACTACTTAAGACATATTCTACATTTGTTATGATAATGACGTTAGATTGTCTTACTACATTGAACACAAGTGTTGAATTGTTGTTCCCTTTACTTCATGCTGTACAACATTATCAAAAAGCCATTTTGATGGTAATTTACATTCAAATATCATATGCAGTTCAATGGGGTCAATTAAGTGGCACTTACAACACTGCTTCTCTGAGCAGAGAGATAAACTGATTGTGAAATGGTTTGGTGAGGACAACTACAACCAGAAACGTATTGATCATATCCAGGAACTCTGTGAAAACTTAAGAGATGCTACACTGGCTTCAAAATCGAAGCATGTCATGCAACAGCATAACATTGTCTTAGGAATGAGATTGTCATACACTGCTTGATTGACGGTTTTTCTTTGAAAAGTGACTTATTTTGTTTGTCATCTATATGACCATACATGCTATTTCTGAATTTAATAATCAGTAAATTTCCCAGTCTCTTTAAAAAAGTATCTTATTTTCAATTTCAATTTTAGGTTCCTAGTGAAAAAACAGTACAAGGACTATGATTTTATTATGTTCAGGAAACCTGCCAAAATACTAATTTTCACAATTTGGAAATGCTAGAATATTACTAAAACTTGGTCAGATTTTGTTTTTTTGAGTTTTTTTAATTCTCCATGAAATTTTGACCAAGAAAAATGGCATGACAAGCCATATAACCTTACTTTGAAAAATGACATAAATTGGCCTCCACGAGAAAAACTTTTTCATGGAGACTTGAATAGTGTCACAAAGGGGCTTCCATTCATTCTTTACTTAATTAGCATAAAACTAAAACTAAATGTAGCCCACATTATGATCCTTTATGCCTAGTAGTTATTTTGTTCTTGATTCATAATGATTGGTTTATTAGTTTAGGAGTGAATCTGATACATACAAATATACCAACATATCTAACCATATATAGATTAGAGTGTTACCTCAAGATAAAGCATCACACTTTCCATTAAAGAAGAGAGTAGAAGCGAAAGGCAATTCTACAGAAATCATATTTACCATTATCTCTGCTGTTCCATTACTAATGGAAGCATCACAAAGCTTGCCAGCTTTCCAAAGGGAAGATAAATTAGACATAAACGATTCCAAATGGTTGGGTACTACGAATGTTCGACGTTCCTTTGGTAACACAACTGCAGTTTCTAGAGGGGGCGTTCTGAAAAGTAATAAAGTAAGTGCATGAAACAAATATTACAGAATTGGTAATAAAATATTATTTAGATTATTTGAATTATCGTTCTCATCTTGAGTGTTATTCGCACAATATTTCAGCCAATGTAAACGCTGACCTTCTTCAGGTGTATCTTGTTGAACTCCGGATTATTTCCGTAGAACTCAGGAATCTGCACAGAATTTTGAACAGAACCTTTTATTTAATCCTTGAAGATAGTATACATGCTCTCGTTCCATCAGTCATGACAAAGTAAAAGTCTTAAGTAACTATCAATTGTATTCATCATATCATTGGCATTGAAGATTGAACCTTCAACCTCTAGAAGAGTGTCACTTACAACTGAATTTTATCAAGTATATCATTTATACCATTGATTCTTGCAGAAAAAGGCTGGAGGTTATATCAGCTAAAACACTGTGTGAATAACATTCAACATAAGAACATTAGTCTAAATCATACAAATGATAAATCTTCATCTCAAAAACTTTAGTTTAGTGTGCTCTCTACACAAAATTTAGACATTAATAACCTTTTCCATTTGACACCAGGAGAGATTGGCTATCACCAGCATTCGTCGTTATAGCTCAATGATGATGAAAAACAGTGTCTAACTCACTGATGAAGGTCACAGTCAACTGAAATGTTTGATTTGTATTGTTTTTATTTATTGAAAAAGAAAAAATAATGAATTCAGCATCGAATTTGGTTTTAAAAATGATTTCTTATACAATTTTAAAAACAAATTATGTTTTAAATGTTTTTGTCACATTCAAAAATTTTTTGAAAAAAAAAAATGTTATTTAAGAAAAAAAAAGGTACATTTTAAAACCTAAAAGAAAATTTTTAAAGATAAAAGTTTATATTAATTTTTTTATCTTAGGTTTTGTTTCCTAACAAAAAAAAAAATTTAAAAAATAAGGATTATTTTTGTATTTTTAATTCATAACTTTTACTAAATGAATCATTTTTTCTTTTAATAATTTCAAATCAAATCTTGAAAAATGTTATCATTATTGACAGCATAGGTATTATACATCTTAAAATGCTGTAAGTTATACACCCGACCCAATGTGCAAAATCGAAAATACATACTTTTGCCACAGTTACTGAAAGCCAATGACAGAGTTACAGCAAAATAAATGCAAAACAAAGTAGGCGCAGATACATCACTCTATTTAACACCATTGCCAACAGCAACGAGTTCAGAAAGGCAATTACTATAGGCTTTTATACTGTTGTGTAGCTCATAAATAAGTCAAACAAAATTAGGACGACATCCTAACTTAATCAATATCTTCTACAATGTATCCGAATTAACTGTATTGAACATTTTTACTAGATCAACAAAAACCTGATATAGGTGTAGATGATGTTCAATACACTTTTCCTGCATTTGAGGTGCTGTAAAGATCATATCAGTGGTGCTCCCATTTCTTCGAGAGCCACATGGATTCTCAGGAAGCACAAAAAGACAGATGTAGGTATTCAGGCAACTCAACAAGATTATGGGAAATCACTTCCCGGTCACATTCAACACATTTAAAAAATATCCTTTTGATATTCAGAAATATCATCCGGCAAAAATCTTATTTATTTTCTTAATGAAAATGACAAAACTAACAAATTTGAAGAACTGTTTCCTTGACTAGTTGGTGTGACATCATTGAAAACCCAATACTGTTGACATGTCGGATCCCAAGTAACACCACCAATGGCAGCAGCAACCTATAAAAAAAAAAAAAAAATGAAGTGATAATAAAAAGGTTTATATACATCAAACAAAAACAAAATGTAAATATAAAAAAAAAGATTGATAGTTTGATATGAGTTATTCCAAAATTAATGTCTATTTTTATTCCCCACCAATGGATCAGAGGAGATTGTAAATTGCATAGTTGCGATAACTGAACTTATGCATTGATGACCTGAAAGTTTTATCTCTTTGCTGTAGATATTGATGGTATGCAACTCTAAAAAAAGCAACCCGTCAAGAATGTTTGTCATAAGCAGAGATGCATTATTGAATTCCTGGCAAAAGTGTATTGAGAATGATGGTGTCTATGCAGAAAAAAATAAATTCTGGAGCACAAAAGATTGCTCGCCTTCGTAGATCTTCAAATTTTTTAGTTAAAAAAAAAAATAGGAGACTTTACTTTTGGAATGACCCTCATAATAATTTGGTTCATTAAAACAAAATAATAATTGTGGAAATCACCCCAGAAAAGGTGTGAAACCACTTGATTCAAAGAACTAACAAGAACGAAAGATGATCATCTTGAAAAGACTAATGCTATAATTAAGAGGAAATCAATCAGCAAGAAAAGAGTTCCACAAGTCTGCAGTTCTTGGAAAGAAGTTACTGGAATAGGAATCTGTATATGTTTAAGGTGTTAAAACAATGAATTGAAATGGAGACCACCAGACCAATAAGTGAATCTAGTTGGAACAAAGGAAGTAGGGAATAGATTAAACAATTCTGAAGAACACATGCCATAATAGTATTTATAGAAAAAACAGACTAGTATTAGCAACATCATATCTGTGGGATAGAAGTTGCAGAGAAGAAAGGGTGGGCCAATGAAATTACAGATATGTTTCTTGCACCTTATCAAGAACCCTCAAATAAGACAGATATTGACCAACCCAAATATGACAACAGTGCTCCATAGACAGTCTGACAGTAGATTTGTAGAGATAGAGAATAGCTTCAGGTGTGTAAAAGTGTTTTACGTGATAGAGAGAACAGTCTTTATGAGAAGAAAGAAAGACTCATGTATCTAATGTATTAACTCAAATGAGCAAGAAGTAACACCAGAATAGAGTTGTATCATCAATGTTAATTTTCTGAATATTCTTCTTGCAAAAATCATCTCTACAGAGAAAAAACAGTGTCGGGTTTAGGATAGAGTCCTCAAGAACATCAGCATTGATGAGAAAGGAAAATGAGGAGACACCATCCAGAGTTATTTGCAAGCTTCGATCAGAAAGAACAGACACTAATAATGCAATGAAAAATTGTGTATAAGTAATAAATATTGTTTTGTCTTGTTGTTTTTGTTAAATATTAGTAAATGAAGAATCTTTTTGACTTAAAATCTATTTAATATTATGCATGTAGCATTAACAACATGTTTGAAATGTGCATATATGCTGAAATTAGGGTTAACCTCCGTCTATATGAAAGCTCCATTGATTTTTTTTCTAGCAATTATTTTAGCATATGTATACATTTTAAGCATGTTGTTAATATTGCCTGCATAATACTAAATAGATTTTAACTTTAAATGGTTTCTCATTTATTAATATTTAACGAAATCAACAAGATAAAACAATAGTTATCACTAAACTGCAAATTTACCTCAATATGCTATTGTTCTAAATTTTTAAAAGAAAGAAAAATGACGTTTATTCAGTTATGATTAATTTCATTTTTTTAGTGGTATTCAAATCAACACTATGGTCTTGGATATGACCTTACACTATATCCAGTGGTGAGGCCCCAGCTTGCGGGCTTTGGGGAGTGTGGAGCCACCCTTTAATTACCATTGCTCGCAGGTCCACTCTGATCCGGAGTGGTAGTACCTGTTAGGGTTCCAACTATGGGTTAAATAGAAACCGACTTGAAAACAACAGATATATTCTATTTAAAATTTTTTCTTCAAAATCTTTGGATTCGGCATTAAATAACCCGAAAAGGGTTGATATGCCGTAAAACAAAAACAACCAACCAACCAATCAAATCAACACTAACAAAAAAAATTTTTTTAAAAAAACAGATGTATATTTGTGTGTGTTTAATCGATAAACTCTTAAACTACTGGTCACATAACACTGAAATTAACAGAAAATAGTAATCATATGTCAAAGATTGTTTATAATGAGTAAAATCTTTGTTTGGATGGATGGATAATGCATAAAGACATATGTTGACAAGTTGAAATGAACACTTTTCATTTCAACTTGCCAACATATTTTTATTAGTTTTATGTAAGTGCAAATTCAGTCATAGTCATCACTAAAAGTGGTTTAATTTTAAATCTTTCTTATTTATCAGTCAGGTTAACTCAAATGGTAGGGAATGTGGCTGAAGCACTAAGTGTTTTGGTTTTAATTCTAGCTGATGGCACCAAAGACATTTTTTTTTTTTTTTTACTTTTGAAATTTTATATATTGGGTGCAATATAATAATCAATAGAAAATTGGTTCTAATAATAAATACAAAATCTGCAAGAATTAAAATATATTTAAGTGTATTTTACAACCAAACAATGTCCCTCCCCCCACTGCCAGTAGCAAATAATTCGAATCCATTCTTTCACGTTTTCACAAAGTTATAAGTTATAACTTAAACCAAACAGCTTTTTCATATAAAATTAAGATACTGTTTCTAGACAAAATTATACCACGTCATAAACAAACAAAAAAAAATTAAACTTTCAAAAATATTTTTTGGAAATTCATTAACAAAAAAATTGAACAAGTAAATGTTTTTCTGCGTAATATCCTACCCTACTGATTTTTTGATAATAATTACAAAATAATACAAACAATTGCTAATAACAAAAGAAAATATAGGTAAACGTGCAGGTAACAATCGAGAAATCGTACTCAAAACAACAAATAACTTATACCAAACGAAATAGAATTTACTTATCTCCCGAACCATACATTTTTAAAGCGTGAAAACTGTAAAATTTATTATCGCTGAATTTGTTCTCATTAAGTCGACTTATCGACATATGAAAAAAAATAAAATAAATAAAATAAAATAAAATAGTCGTCGATTTTATGGAGGTTTAATTGAAAAAAAAATTAATCCTGTCTTGTCATTTTTTTTTTATACTATCCTTTCAGTGAAAGGATAGTATAAAAAAAATAACAGTCTAACCCAAAGTCCGAATGGCACCCACCTTAAAAATATCCTTTTTTCGGTGTCAAAAATTTAAGCAAACCAAATCCATAGATTATAAGTTTTTTTTTTTTCAATCAGTTTCTACACTTTAAAGTATACAGGTCGGCAAAGAAGTTAATTCTTCTGCGTTTCCTATAATTTTTGTTGTTTTTATTTTTTTTTCTTTACGATTTCTCGAGTGCTCTTTTACCAAAATAATGCAATGCAAGAATGCAAATCGGTACGTGTGCAATTTACGGACCGTGCTGAAATAACGTTATTGTATAGGAAGCCATTCTTAACATGGAGAGGGGCTTTAACTATTCTTTACTTTTGCCTAACAATTTAATAAACAACGGTCCCGCAAAAATAGAATTTGATGTGAAAATTATATCTAAAAAAAAAAAAAAAAAAATAGCACGATCTGTAAACTGCACAAGCGGTTATTTTTTCGTTTCTTGAACCTAGTTTTCATTTTGTGTAGTTGCTTTTCAATTATTTTAACTTGTTGCCTGATTTTACCAAGCCAAAATGAAACAAACCAATTTATAAAAAGCACTAAAATTAATTTAAATCCAAGATTTTTTAATCAAAAATGTTAAAGATTAAAAATAGTCAATCATTTTAAGACGAACAATGTTACAAAGTATCGATTTCTTTAGCTTCCAACTACTCTTTTTGTGTGTGCTTATATAGATCAGCGCCCATGGCTGTCAATACCGACCAGCGACCCGGTAAAAGTCGATAACGAATTACAACAGTCGAAAGGCCACCCCATAACATGAAACCCGATTTCCCGATTTCCTTAATGAAATAATAATAAAAAAGGGTGGGTGTGTGGGTGTGTGTGTGGGTGTGTGGGCGGGGGGGGGCATTTTCACCCGATATATTTTACATTGCTCCATCGTATTTTAAAAAATAGAAATTAACTGTTGTTTTTTCGTATTATTAAAGAAAAAAAAGTTTTGTCAAGCGAATAAATAAAAGTACCAAAAAAATACCACCAGAAAACAATAATTTAAAAAGCAGCAAATTAAAAAAAAAAAAAAAATGGAAAAGTTTTACAACAATATAAAATATGAGTAGAAAAAAAAAAGCAACGTAAATAAATCAATGTTTATTTCTCACTTATTTATTCATCGTTCTAGGAAATTCGGTTTGATTTTGTACATTCACCTCTCGGTTGTTGTCGTAAACAACTCAATTATCAGATTTGAAATCTGACAGATTTCCCTTATCTAATACTGGCAGCCATGCGGGCTGATCAGTATCAGAAACTTTTGATAAATCAGAAGAACAGGCGACTCAAAGTCGGCAGCAAACGGTGTCAGATAAATTATATTTTCCAATAAATAAAGAAAATAAAGAAATCGATAAATATTTCATAAAGTAATATATTTTTTATAATACTAAAAACAAATTCAAAACAGTGAAATAACATTTTATTATTTTATGCAAAAAGTAATTAAGTATAATGCAAGTTTTTTTTTTATCTGACAGTTTGCTGCGGACTTCGAGTCGACTGTTCTTCTGATTTACCAAACTTTTCTCTCTTTTTCTGAGCAAACACTTGACAACTGTCTTTCCATTCTCTTTCACTAAGAAGAGGGTACCTGCTCTTTCTTTTGCGCCCTGCGTATCTGATGGCTGATTCTGTCCTTTTCTAGCCGCATGGCCCTTTTTTCGGGCGTTTCTTGCATCCGTTGAGCCCTTCTTTGGAGTCGATCTCGAAGTAATCTCTTCTCTCTTTGAACGGGGCTCTCGTTCAGTCTGCATTGTTGGACGCACAATCGCCGACGCTCCTTTCGCTTCGCGTCAGACAGACCCCGACGACATCGTACTACACGGGGAAGACTCATTCTCAATTACGTTCGTTTGTTATTAAATTTTTCAAGTAGTTCACACTTTGAAAAGTAAAGTTAAGACACATGAATTGGAAATTTACGTAGCTAATATTTAGTATGGTTACAATTTAACCCTTTATCAGACGAATACATTAAAACCTTAAATTCACGAACAGACGGAAGTGACGTCATACTATTTTCGTCTATACGTGCTCCTTTTTTTTTTTAATTCACATGTAGACATCGGTGACGTCATACCACTTCCGTCTAAACGTGCTCCTTCCTTTTTTTTAAATTCACGAACAGACGGAAGTGATGTCATAGAACTTCCGTCTCTGTGTGTACTCTTCGCTCTTTTTCTTTGTTAGATTGCTATTCTTTCGTTCTCGTATTTTGATTTACTTTCACTTTCATTTGTTTTGTGTATACTTGTGCAGTTTACGAACCGTGCTTAAATTATAATTTAGGACATCGTTCTTAACATGGAAAGGGAGGCTTTTTCACTATTTATTACTTACACTTAACAATTTAATAAACAAAAGATACTGTAAAAAATGAATTTAACTTGAAAACACTAGGTACGGGCAAAATGAATGCCGATGCTCAAAATGTATAAACATTTTGACCCCTCCCTTTACTTAAAAATTCACCAAAAATCAGGAAATTAATCAATTTTAATGAAATGTTCAGTATTTATCAAATAATGATCGCGGAATATAATGAACTAATTGTTTTTATTTAAATCTTAGTGGAAATGTATTATTTTGTTTAAACAAAAAATACCTTTATTAAAATTATGGTTTTCAGTAGTAAATAAAAAAACGCAAGAATTTATTTTTGCTTCTTTTATGTAAATAAAGCATCGTAATTTGTAACAATAAAAAAATTAAATAATTTTTACAGGAACATTACGAAAAAAGCCCATAAAGTCTGTATTAATGAATTCGATATAGAAAAAAAAAAATGAATTTCTCGAACTACTGAATTAAGCATTGTTTATTTAATATTTTCACACAAAAAATTATAATAGCAAAAATATTTCTTTTTTTTTTTAAATTACAGATTTTGCATAATTTTTATATGCAAGATTTTAATAATTTCCTTGCTTGCAAGAATGTGAAACTTTCGGCGTAAAATAATTTTTATATAATCTCGAACAATAATTAAAAAAAAAATGAATTTAAAAACAGGAACATAAAAAATAATTGAATTAAAAAATGATAAAAATTGATACAATCGTTCAGAATAGGAATGTATTCATGCACGTCTGGGGGGGGGGAAGAAAGAAATCTGACACCTCTACCTCCTTTTACTATCATGACTTCATTTTGAAACTGTTTCGATTGGCTGAAATTTTGGGCCTCCTTAATCATGTTTACAAAATTTTAGTTTGTTGCGTTTTGGGCGAACGGTAAATTACTTGCTTTTTGAGGGTTAATTAAGTTATTTTTTCACAAACATGGTGTTTTTTTTTTTATTTAATTCAATATCTTAGGACTTTACTTTACTAATTATCTTTGAAATAGACCCCAGAAAACTAATATTTATCTTTTAAAGGATTTTTACAATGAATTTATTTAACTTCAAAATTTAGCTAAATTGGTTATCTCACAGTGAAAACATTTTTCATAACTTTTTCACGCGTACAAATATTTTTATTTCCTTTAGGAAATTAACTTTAGTCTCTAACCTTTCAAATACAATCAAAAAGTAGTCGGAAACCTACAAAAAAATTATGATAAATCGGCTTTCAAAACTAGGTCCGCCCATTTTTGCCCGTACCTAGAAAACACAGTCGATAAATCGCACAAACTAAGTATGGGCAAAAATGTCGGAAAAAAAAAAAAAATAAATAAATAAAAATAGGGGACGTAGTTTAGAAAGCCAGTTTATCATACATTTTTGTAGGTTTCCGACTACTTTTTGGTTGTATTTGAAAGGTTAGAGCCTAAAGTTAATTTCTAAAAGGAAAAATAAAAATTGTACACGAGAAAAAAAAAAAAACGTTATAATGAAAAGTTTTCACAGCGACATTTGGAAGCTGACAAATTGAGCTAAATTTTGAAGTTAAATAAATTCATTATAAAAATTCTTTTGAAAGATAAATATTAATTTTCTGGATTTATTTCAAAGATAATTAGTAAAGTAAAGTACGGGGATATTAAATCAAATAAAAAAATCAAAAATAAAACACCTTGCTTGTACAAAAAAATAGCTTAATTAGCTCCCAAAAGTGAAAGATTCTTGCTTCGCGCTATCACAACAAACAAAAAATCATCCAAGTGTGGTTTCTGGAAGCCCAAAATATCAAAAGACTGCTTGAAAATGACGTCAGGTAATTAAAGGTAAGTAGGGAGTGCTGATTTTTCTTTTTTTTTCCCAGCCGTGCATCCGTACATTCCTATTGTGAATGTTTGTATAATTTTTACCATTTTTGAATTTAATTATTTTTCTATGTTCCCACTTTTAAATTAAACATTTTTTTTTTTCAAGATTATATGAAAATTATGTTATGCCGAAAGTTTGACGTTTTTTCAAGCTAGGAAAATATTAGAATCTTTACATATAAAAATTATGTGAAATATGCAATCTAATAAAAAAAAAATAGAAATATTTTTTGCAGCTATAATTTTTTTGTATGAAAATATTAAATAAACAATGCTTAATTCAACAATAATATTGGTAGTTCGAGAAATTAATTTTTCTTTTGAGTGTAAGAAATTCTGCAGAAATAAGCAAGCTTTTTATTGGACGGGTTCTTCCACCCACAGATTTATTTTAACTAATCAAATTGCATGTTATAACTAACTGCCGAGAATGTTCTCGGCGCCAAATTCCCTTTTAAGATCAGAATCCAGAAAGACGCAGGGATGGACACACATGGATTTCTCACTCGAATTGAGGCAGTGAAAATACTTTGTTGCTTCAAGATGTTTTAATGCCAAACGTGGAGCAAAACATTATTATTACAATTACCAATGCCCTTAAGTAGGACGAATTCATATTTGCACGCTTGTGCTACAATTTAATGTCTGTCAAGACGAAATTAAGGTCTCCGGTTTGACCTGCCTTGACGGCCTTTGAACTGACTCTACAGGACCCCCTCGTGGATGCCCAGCTAGCAGCATCCATCTTGGGTGCCACTTCAACTTCTCCAACCTGCGCACTATTTCGTCAGTGGGAATTCTACCCAGCCTTTATCAAAGACAAACTATTATTCCCTTCGGGGTCGTTACCAGCCCATAGTGGCAGATAGCTGAAGATGACGCATCTTTTGCAACATGGATCTTTTTTACTTTAATAAAATTTACATTGAAGTTTTAAGGTGAGCTTGTTGTAATTTCTGTCTGGTTTTCTTCCATTCTGTCGAGGACAAAAACCTTGTGAGAGAAATTTCACATGAGTTATATAGAGTTCATTAATGCGAACTTTAGGGACTTTTTTCATAGTGTTCCTGAAAAAAATTAATTCTTCTTTTTGTTGTTACAATTTACTATGATTTATTTTCATAAAAAAAGCAAAAATAAATTCATTCATTTTTTTTTTTATTTTACTACTGAAAACCATAACTTTAGTAAAGGCATTTTTTGTTTAAACAAAATAATACATTTCAACTAAGATTCAAATAAAAATAATGGGTTCATTATAATCTCTGATCATTATTTGAGAACTATTGAAAATTTCATTAAAATTGGTTAATTTTCTGATTTTTGATGAATTTTTAAGTAAAGGGAGGAGTCAAAATGTTTGTACATTTTGAGCATCGACTATTCCTTTTGCACGTACCTAGCACAAACACAGTTTATTTTTAAATTTTGTAAATTGCAATTCTTCCTTTCTCCATATCTTACATGATTACTCATTTCCTTCTAACTGTTACCGTCTGTCTTCTATCTCCTAAAATGTTAAAATTTTATAATTGACAAACGATTCACATACGGACCCCCACCCTTACCTCACCTCACTTTTTAGCGAACTGTCAAATGGATTTCAATTATGCTTATTAACGTTCTTAATTCACTGCCAGACGGATGTGACGTCACATTAATAGAACCAAATATATTCGTTCTGATTGGACAGTAAAATAATGAGGGACATTCCTATTTAACGCCCATCCCTAAGAGGGCAAAAGTAACACATGGTCGGTTTTGAATGTGAGGAAAATCCATCACCCCCTCCCCGAGATTTAAAAAAAATTTGTTTTGGAATAGAAATGAATGGAGAAATATATTTTTTTTATCGCCTTTATCGCAACTCTGACTTAGGATTAGCTCTAAGAAAAATTTGGTTAACTGCCCTAAAATGAGGGATCATTTCACATTGAATTTATATGCAAAACTGATCCCTCCTTTATGTGGTGGTTCATGAAGGGCACCAATTGTACCAAATTAGGACTTTAAAGTAAACATTTATCTCACTTTCTCTCATACCGTCATTTTATTTTGTGTTGCTCCATTGCTTCTTCACAAAAGTTAATCGTTGTTAAAAAAATCAATTGTTAAAAGAAAATCTAAAATTAAGTTGAGATAAGTTATTGAAGAATGGAAAGATGAAACAAAAAGAATTCAAATCTTCTGGTGATTTATAAAATAAATAAAGTTAGGGTTCTAGGATTTATTGAATTTATTTACTTGATTCTGACATATTGAAATGGGTTAACCAAATATTAGAAACAAATTCTATTTGCTTTGTCTTCAACATTTTCCGTTCTATCTTGCATTTTGCCAGGAACACCTGTAGACTAATTTAAAAATGTTTTTTTTTACCCCTATTTCATACATAATACTAAATTGATTTAATGCAATTGCATTCAGCATGTTATAATCTTAAAAACAAAACAAACAAAAATATAATCTACTGCATATAGTTTTTGTGATAAAATTATAAGGATTCATAGGACTAGTTCTCATCTTGAGTGTCATTATCACAACATTTTGGTCTATGTAACCTCCGATCTTCTTCCTCTTGTCCGCAAGGACCCGTGGTGCAGTAGTTAGAGTACTTGGAAAAATCAATTTTGAAAGTGATATTTCACCAAAGGTTGAAGGTTCAATCCTCAGTGTGGGTGACCGAAAAATACAATTGTGAATTACTTAGGACCTCTATTAAGTCATGACTGACAGAACGAAATTCCATCCAAATTCCTGAGTCTGACAAGATACACTTGAAGAAGGTTGGAGGTTACATCGACCGAAACATTGTGAAAATCACAGTAGTCCAATGAATCCAAATAATATGAATAATCAATCATCATTTCCAAAATTCATTAACGTAAAATTACAAGGGCTGGGAAACTAAGTAATTACAAAAATAAATAAATAAATAATAATCACAACAGTAATAATAATAGGTAATGTCATTAAATAGTGTTTTCTTATATAAGAAAATAAGTTTGTGTAGGCATTAGAAATTTATTGAATTTATTAAAACTTGATTCTGACATATTGAAATAGGTTAACCAAATATTAATTTATTTTAATCTAAACTCGAGAAATGCATAATTAAAATGTTTAAACATTGCATGTAAAATATTCAAGATGGATGCCACCTGCAATTTCATAGAGCAAGTAGCAGCCTTGACATTGTGATTAAAAACCAAGATCGAGTGAAACGGAATGAACCAAAGCAACTGTTAATGATACTTCTATAAAATAAAATAATAAAAAGAAATTAAAAGGTAAATAATTTAAACAACTTTTATTTTTACTTAAGTAGAATAAATGAAAAAAAAAAAACATGAAAAATAATTTCAACAACTTTTAACAATTTTTATTTTAAATTAATTTTTTTTTATAATTTAGAATGATAGATAAATAACTTTTGAACAACTTTAATTTTTAATTTAAAATGAAAGCAAAGTTTTTTTTCATGCCTTTATTTTACTCTGCAAGAATTTGAAAACGTTTTTTATAATTGTTGGGACAATTAATCACATTTATAACCCTATCTGGAACAGTGCCAAAGTAAAAGTCATTTAACAACCTTACCTCTTTCATGAATTGTTTACTCATCTTTCATAGCAAAATTAACATTTTTAGTTTTCAGAGAGGACTGTCATAAAAGGCAAGGAAGAGGAAGAGAGAAGAAAAAGAAAAAAGAAAGAAATAGATAAAGGAAGAAAGAGAAATAAAATCCAAACAAATAGTGACAGAAAAATAAGGTGGTAAGGCTCTAGTGATTTAGCAGAAACCAACATTTTCTTATTTAAAACTAACTAGAGACGGCCGACCTTAAAAACACTTAAATATATTTTAATTGATACAGATTCTGTATTTATTATTACAGAGCCAATTCTCTATTGAATATTATATTGTACATAATATATAGTACTGATTTCAAAAGTAAAAAAAAAAACAAACAAAAAAAATGACATTTAGCACTTCAGCTGCATTCCCTACCGTTTAAGTCTACCCAACAGATAGATAAGAAAATTAAACCACTTCTAGCTATGATTGAATTTGTGCATGTGCAAAACTAATAGAAATATGTTGGCAAGTTGAAATGCAAAATGTTCATTTCAACTTGCCGACATATTTCTGTACACATTATTCATTCATCCAAACAAAGATTTTACTCATTATAAACCATTTTTGATGTTTGATTACTATTTCCTGTTAATTTTAGTGTTATGTGACCAGTAGTTAAAGAGTTTATCGGTTAAATATTTTCACAAAGGCATATATATATATATATATATATATATATATATATATATATATATATATATATATATTATTATTATTATTACATCTTCACCTCAAACAAGGCACAGTGTCACTTTGATATATGGAATTACTATCAGGGATATAAGTTGCAGGGATACTATGTAGGGAGTTGAGCAGCAAGATGTCTGTTCATATTACACCTGAACTTCGGCATGTCAGCACAGTTGGGGAAGCAGGAACTCAGAGTCTAGCATTTCTCGGGAAGAAACTATTAGAGTAGAAGGCTTTCTTACATCTAGGGATCTCTACTGTATAGGGATAGGACTTTGCTGCTTGTCGGGGTTGACGGGGGTATTTACGTCAAGGGGGTACAAGGGCTTGTAGTTGTCGGAGCATGCCTTCATGAAAAATTTGCTATCCTGTACTTTAAAGAACCCCAACATCTATTAAACTGTAGAAGAGAAATAGCAAACAACTGTGTTCACAAGATAAGATTTACTCTAGGATAGCGATACAAAATAGTTTTAAAACTAACAAAAACAATAGAAAATAAACAAATAAATAAATTAAATAAACATGAATATACATAAACGATCACACATATATGTATGTATATATATGCGCATATATATGTGTGTACACATATATTTATATATAAACTAACATTAATAAAAAAACAAAACAAAAAAAACACTAACCTCGATTTAAAACAGATCAAGAAGCTAAATATTCAGGCTTAATAGAGCACACACAAAGAAACAGTTCAACCAGAGGTCAAATAGGCCTTTGTCCAATAAATGCATTCTCATTGGCTGATAGGAAGGGTGCAGTGGATACTAGAAAGCTGATTGGCTAACTAAAATTTCAATAGAAGATGCGCATATAAAAACGACAAACAACCACAGAATTCGTGCATAAGCCTGAAGAATCCTAGAGTGGATGAAATGCGGAATATTCAGTGTAGCTTAATTGCCATATACATTTTATAACTTACTAACTAGCTCTACCTACGTATTGAGCACTTTTGAAGTAAATACTTAAAGTTTACGCATAAATCTATACTTTCGTATATTAATTTTATGTGAGTAGATTAAGTAGTTATATATATATATATATATAATTGTTGTATAAATTGGTTTCCTAGATGTACATCCAATGAAACCCGCATGATTATTAATGAGTGCTCAATGGAGGGCAGAGCTGGTATATAGTTTGTTTATGATACAAACATTATTAGTTACATATGTGCATACATGTTTCAGTGGAACCCCAATTCAAAGAGAACATTTCATCAGACTAAAAAAGGAGTGATATTGAAAGGTTGCAATATCATTCCTTTTTTGGTCTGATGAAGTGGTCTCTTTGAATTGGGATTCCACTGAAACATGTATGCACATATGTAACCAATAATGTTTGTATCATAAACAAACTCTCTCTATATATATATATATATGTGTGTGTGGAGTGTGATCAAAGAGCAGAGAAAACTCACATCCATGGAAGGCTCTTGTGACTTAAGTGAATGTCTGCTTCCTTTTTTTATATAAAAGAATCACTACTTATCAAGGGCTAGAGGCCACTCAAGGACAGGAGTTAATGAGTGTACAGTAGTCAATGGGACAATATCGTAGTAATCATTAGCAGTGAAAATTTGGTAAATTGGATTATTAAGGAGACGGCTCATCCAAAACTTGTTTACATTGAACTTGAAAATGACCATATTGTAGTCAGCTGGAAAGCAGGCAAACGGAAGATAGTTCCACAGACGTGCAGTTCTAAGAAAGACGCTTTGTTCATGGAATCTACGTTTAGGTTTAGGCACAGATAAAGAGTGAGGGAAATTATTGATAGTGGCTTCAGCTAGACAAGTGTTTTTTGTGAAAGTTTAGCAGGGGGGACCCATAGATTGGAACTCAGACGAGCACTTGCTTTTTCTGGAATAAAAATCAAAGCAAAATTCCACTAAAAGGCAGAGAAATAAGATCACCATAGGACCAAGCTGGACCATGTCTCACTTTGCCAAAATGAAGTTAAGTCAGTCCCTAGTTTGTTAGACTGATTGCCGAAGTGAATCATAGCTAATATAACACATGCTGCCGGAAGTGCAGGAGTTCTTTGTATGGCTGAGGAAAACCTTTTTTGTGTTGAACATGAAACAATGGTTTACATACCACTTCCATGGATTAAATAAAGGGCCCCGTTCAAAATTCTGTGCAGATTTCCAAGTTTGACATAAAGATATTTGAGTTCAAGAAGATATACTTGAAGAAGGTCAGAGGTTACATCAATCCAAATGTTACAATAATATTCGAGATGAGAACAGCAGTCCAGAGAATCCAAATAATATCAAAACAATTATTGTTAGTAAGGCAGATGGTAATAATAGTATGTTTATTTACCTCTCCAGGTGCTTAGGACACAATAAGTGACAATAAAGTCAGCACACTGAATAAAGTACACTCAGGCTTACAAAAAATGCTTGAGCAGCCTCATCTACATTCCTCGATAGGGGCATCTCAGGCGATCAGCAATAAACCTGAAGGTAAAGCATGAGAAGATGGACTGCCTAGGACTAAATAGAACCATACATCAGTCTGACAATAACAAACTGTTGGACCGATTGTCGAGGACATATCTCTAACTGGTATGAACCCCTAGTCAGCTGTGTCAGTTAAGAACATTTACATTTCATAGTATATTTTTGTAATAGTATGGGACCTGATGAAATATATCCTAAAATATTGAAATACTTATCAAATGAAGGTTTTATCAACACAATAAATTGTTTAAAAAATATATCTAGTGTATCAGCCATTAGTGTTCACCCCTCTTAGTCCAAAAACAGAACCTCTAATCTAATAGGTCGCACATTCTCTATTCTGGCCCCATCACCGTAATGTGGCATCCCTATGCTTGTTTTACAAGTGTTTCAACAGAATGTGCTCTAACAAACTTGCTATATTTGCGCCCTCTTAATATTGTAATAGAGCCACCAGTGCTAGGAGCAGCAGCATATGCAAACAACAGAACCAGTATGCAAAGTGGAGGAAAAGAAGAAATGCACCATGTGATGAGGATGAGAAAAATAGAGCGTGAGGTAGATGTATGGCCCTGTGGTAGCATGAAAGACTTTTAAGCAAGTATCGAGATGGCAGGGTTTTGTTAGCTACATGGCGAA